>NW_025533902.1:107500-162500 GCF_020615455.1 Coregonus clupeaformis | reverse complement strand
CTCTGGATAAGAGCGTCTGCTAAATGACTCACTACTGTAAGTCTCTCTGGATAAGAGCGTCTGCTAAATGACTTAAATGTAAATGTGGTAGTAGTCTACACACAGGTGTGTATATAGAACAGCAGTAGTCAGAGGTTCTGAGGGAGCTACCGTGAAGCGTTGTCATAAATAAATAAAAAGTTGGATGTAAGATGAGTTCAGTTCCCTGCAAGAAAAGAACTTGAGGAGTGGATGACATGACTATATTTTGATAGCCTACAGTACCAGTCAAAAGTTTGGACACACCTACTCATTCAAGGGTTTTTCTTTATTGTCTACATTGTAGAATAATAGTGAAGACATCAAAACTATAAAATAACACACGTGGAATCATGTAGTAACCAAAAAAGTTACTACATAAACAAATCAAAATATATTTTATATTTGAGATTCTTCAAAGTAGCCACCCTTTGCCTTGATGACAGCTTTGCACACTCTTGGCATTCTCTCAACCAGCTTCACCTGGAATGCTTTTCCAACAGTCTTGAAGGAGTTCCCACATATGCTGAGCACTTGGCTGCTTTTCCTTCACTCTGCGGTCCGACTCATCCCATCATCCCAAACCATCTCAATTGGGTTGAGGTCGGGTGATTTGTGGAGGCCAGGTCATCTGATGCAGCACTCCATCACTCTCGTTTATGGTCAAATAGTCCTTACACAGCCTGGAGGTGTGCAAAGCACCATCACACCACCTCCGTGCTTCACGGTGGGAACCACACATGCGGAGATCATCCGTTCACCCACACCGCGTCTCACAAAGACACGGCGGTTGGAACCAAAAATCTCACATTTTGGAGTCATCAGACCAAAGGTCAGATTTCCACCGGTCTAATGTCCATTGCTCATGTTTCTTGGCCCAAGCAAGTCTCTTCTTATTGGTGTCCTTTTAGTAGTGAATTCTTTGCAGCAATTCGACCATGAAGGCCTGATTCACACAGTCTCCTCTGAGCAGTTGATGTCTGTTACTTGAACTCTGAAGCATTTATTTTGGCTGCAATCTGATGTGCAGTTAGTGGGCTCCAAAATGACTGGCACACCTGACTGGCAATGCACAAACCAATACTTTATAATTATATTGTTTATATTTTTTAGAGAAACTCAACGTGAGAAATACTGTACTATATTAATGTTCCAATGGAACCTACAAAAACATTTATTGATTTAATTAAAAATCTATGTCCTCCAAATCAAGGTTTCACAATTAATGGCACCTTTTGAAAGTTTATTGTAAATAACATCTACCAAAATTAAACCAGGAATTAAATTCCACTTAAGTTTATCTAAGTCTTATGGAACTATATTGAGCCATTACATCACTTCCTGTTTCACAAGGGTATAAAAAAAATGAGGTAACACGCATACACTATCCCTTTGTCATCCAACACCATGAAGAAAACATAAGACCTGGCAGTTCAAAAGAGACAGATGGTTGTAGACCTTCATAAATCTGGTCATGGCTACAAGAAGATCCACAAACGATTGAATATACCAATTATATATATATATATTTTTTTTTAAAGATATGGAACAGTTGAAAACCTCACGGGTAGAGGACACAAATGCATTTTGCCGCCCAGGGTAGGGAGGAGGACGGTGAGAGAAGCAACAAAATCCCCAAGAATTGCAGGCCCTGGTGGCGTCTTGGGGTCACCAGGTTTCAAAAAGCACCATCAGACACCGCCGCCACCACAACCACAGGCTCTTTTGGAAGGGTTGCCAGAAGAAAGCCCTTTCTTGACCCCAAGACACAACGCTTGGAGTTTGCCAAACGTCATTTAAATTATGACTGGAAGAAGGTGCTCTGGTCAGATGAGACCAAAATTGAAAGTTTTGGTCAGATACAGCATCGGCATGCAAGGAGAGGCACCTCATACCCACGGTGAAATATGGTGGTGGGTCCAGTGATGTTTTGGGGCTGTTTTAATTCCAGAGGTCCAGGGGGCACTGGTTAAGATTTGATGGCGTAATGAATTCCAACAAGTATCAGGCAATTTTGGCTGACAATCTGGTTGCCTCTGCCAGAAGGCTGGGACTTGGCCGTAGCTGGACTTTCCAACCAGACAATGACCCAAAACATACCTCAAGATCCACACAGAAAGGGTTTCTGTGACAACAAAATCGATGTTCTGCCATGGCCATCTCAGTCGACCTGACCTCAATCCAATCTCAAATCTGTGGGCTGATTTGAAGAGGGCAGTTGATAAGAGCAAACCCAAGAATGTGAAGGATCTTGAAAGGATCTGCATAGAGGGAATGGTCCAAAATCCCTCCCAAATGTGTTCCTTAACCTTGTCAAACATTACAGGAAATGACTCCATGCTGATATCCTTGCCAGAGGTGGTTGCACTAAGTACTAAATGAGGAGTGCCAATAATTATGAAACCCTTGATTTTGGTGACATTTATTTTGTATTAAATAATTGTATGATTTTTGGTTGGTTCAATTGAAACATTTAATAAAGTACAGTATTTTTCACATGTTGGTATTTTGAGTTTCTCTATAATTATATTGTTTTATATTTTTTTAAAGTATTGTTTGTGCATTGCCAGTCAGGGGTACCAGTAATTTTGGTGCCCACTGTAACTCTAATGAACTTATCCTCTGCAGCAGAGGTAACTCTGGGTCTTCCTTATCCTCTGCAGCAGAGGTAACTCTGGGTCTTCCTTATCCTCTGCAGCAGAGGTAACTCTGGGTCTTCCTTATCCTCTGCAGCAGAGGTAACTCTGGGTCTTCCTTTCCTGTGGCGGTCCTCATGAGAGCCAGTTTCATCATAGCGCTTGATGGCTTTTGTGACCGCACTTGAAGAAACTTTCAAAGTTCTTGACATTTTCATGTCTTAAAGTAATGATGGACTGTCGTTTCTCGTTGCTTATTCGAGCTGTTCTTGCCATAATATGGACTTGGTCTTTCTTCTGTGTACCCCCCCCCAATACCACAAATTAAGTTAAGAAGGCACACCTGTTAATTGAAATGTGACATTCCAGGTGACTACCTCATGAAGCTGGTTGAGAGAGTGCCAAAGCTGTCTTCAAGGCAGAGGGTGGCTACTTTGAAGAATCTCAAATATAAAATATATTTTGATTTAACTGTTTTTTTTTGTTGTAGAAAATAGTAAAAATAAAGAAAAACCCTTGAATGAGTAGGTGTGTCCAAACCTTTGACTGGTATTGTATATAATCTCTCTCTCCTCTCTCCTCTCCTCTCCATCCAGGTTTGAACACTCTAAAGAAGACATGCCTGGGCCCAAGCCGACGCTGCCGTCCTCTGCCTCCGCCTGCGCCCCTCCCTCCCTCAGCGCTCCAGCCCCTCTGCCCAGTGGACCAGGGGCTGGTGAGTCAGCAGATGGCCCAGAGAACCCCCATGGATCAGGGGCAGGGGACTGGGTTATGGCAGCAGAGTTTGTGCCAGGCCAGCCCTACTACTGGGGACGGGGTGAGTGTGTGTGTGTGTGTATAGGAAGCTTATGATTGAGCCTACTTGTACATAATTACACAAGTGCCTTTAAAAAACGTATAACACGTACTGATAGCAAGGTGCAGCCTGTGTCCAAAACATTGCATCTTGTCTGGTTCAGTTATTCAACGCGATGGTCTTTACCACGTCCTGATTATCACACTGGCTGCCCATCATTCAGTCCCCAGGAGACTAAAGCTTCTCTCAACCCTATCACACTGGCTGCTCATCATTCAGTCCCCAGGAGACTAAAGCTCCTCCCAACCCTATCACACTGGCTGCTCATCATTCAGTCCCCAGGAGACTAAAGCTCCTCCCAACCCTATCACACTGGCTGCTCATCATTCAGTCCCCAGGAGACTAAAGCTCCTCCCAACCCTATCACACTGGCTGCCCATCATTCAGTCCCCAGGAGACTAAAGCTCCTCCCAACCCCATCACACTGGCTGCCCATCATTCAGTCCCCAGGAGACTAAAGCTCCTCCCAACCCTATCACACTGGCTGCTCATCATTCAGTCCCCAGGAGACTAAAGCTCCTCCCAACCCTATCACACTGGCTGCTCATCATTCAGTCCCCAGGAGACTAAAGCTCCTCCCAACCCTATCACACTGGCTGCCCATCATTCAGTCCCCAGGAGACTAAAGCTCCTCCCAACCCTATCACACTGGCTGCTCATCATTCAGTCCCCAGGAGACTAAAGCTCCTCCCAACCCTATCACACTGGCTGCTCATCATTCAGTCCCCAGGAGACTAAAGCTCCTCCCAACCCTATCACACTGGCTGCCCATCATTCAGTCCCCAGGAGACTAAAGCTCCTCCCAACCCTATCACACTGGCTGCCCATCATTCAGTCCCCAGGAGACTAAAGCTCCTCCCAACCCTATCACACTGGCTGCCCATCATTCAGTCCCCAGGAGACTAAAGCTCCTCCCAACCCTATCACACTGGCTGCCCATCATTCAGTCCCCAGGAGACTAAAGCTCCTCCCAACCCTATCACACTGGCTGCTCATCATTCAGTCCCCAGGAGACTAAAGCTCCTCCCAACCCTATCACACTGGCTGCTCATCATTCAGTCCCCAGGAGACTAAAGCTCCTCCCAACCCTATCACACTGGCTGCTCATCATTCAGTCCCCAGGAGACTAAAGCTCCTCCCAACCCCATCACACTGGCTGCCCATCATTCAGTCCCCAGGAGACTAAAGCTCCTCCCAACCCCAGAGACATGTTGTCTCCCTGTGATCTCCGGGGAAGTATGAGGTTTGCGAGCACCAACCTTTCAGCTGAAACTCCTCATCAATAAAGTGTACTGTCAGACTAATGTAGGGAACCAACTAGGCACCACGCCAGGGGTTGCGTTCAGTTTACTACGTCGTTGGAACGGTTTGTACTGAACGACAGCACCGTTTTCCGTTCAGTTGAATGTTCGGTTGCGTTTTTATGTACTGAACGCAGCCTTGACCCTCTGAGCTAATTGATCAGTTCAGTGATTGCCTAAATCCAACACACCTGGTCTTCCAGGTCTGTTTAAATTAAAAACCAGGAAGTTCCTGCATCATTCCAGGACCAGGGTTGGTCTAGCCCTGTCCTAGACTAAAGGTCTGTTGTGGCAATATTGATCATGTTTGAGCTCTGTTTCAACTTTTTTTTGTTAATGTTGGGATGGCGACTTGGGAGAAATGGGCTATGTGCGAGATGGAACGTTGTATCACCTGACCCAGCTTGTTTGTCATCTTCTTGAAGCCGTCTTTGCTGACAGTGTAAATAGGAACCATGTCCTTTGGCTATGTGATAGACTCTGTGATTTTTCTGTGTCTGCGGGATGTTTTTTTTTTTGTAGGGCATTACACTTGAAAGCGCATCGGCAATCAATGCCTGTTTTAACGTAGGTGGCTGGCTGTGGCCGAGGGGCTGTGGCTGAGGGGCTGTGGCTGCTGTCTGTCGCTTGTTTTCACCAGGCAGTCGCCGTAAAGTAAGGACGGTTCTTCTTCAAATCATTGAATACATTTGTCGTATTGCTGCTGCTTGTTGCCACAACTGAAGCACTTTTTGCGCAGCACTTGCATTTGGTTAACATCGGTTTGCCTGTAGCCGAAATACTGCCTTACCTCTGAAGATGTGTTGAAATACTGCCATACCTCTGAAGATGTGCTGAAATACTGCCATACCACTGAAGATGTGCCGAAATACTGCCATACCTCTGAAGATGAGCCGAAATACTGCCATACCTCTGAAGATGAGCCGAAATACTGCCATACCTCTGAAGATACGCTGAAATACTGCCATACCTCTGAAGATGTGCTGAAATACTGCCATACCACTGAAGATGTGTTGAAATACTGCCATACCTCTGAAGATGTGTTGAAATACTGCCATACCTCTGAAGATGAGCTGAAATACTGCCATACCTCTGAAGATGTAATGAAATACTGCCATACCTCTGAAGATGTGCTGAAATACTGCCATACCACTGAAGATGTGTTGAAATACTGCCATACCTCTGAAGATACGCTGAAATACTGCCATACCTCTGAAGATGAGCTGAAATACTGCCATACCTCTGAAGATACGCTGAAATACTGCCATACCTCTGAAGATGTGTTGAAATACTGCCATACCTCTGAAGATACGCTGAAATACTGCCATACCTCTGAAGATGTGCTGAAATACTGCCATACCACTGAAGATGTGTTGAAATACTGCCATACCTCTGTCTCCTGAGTGGCGCAGTGGTCTAAGGCACTGCATCGCAGTGCTAACTGTGTCACTAGAGATCCTGGTTCGAATCCAGGCTCTGTCGCAGCCGGCCGCGACCGGGAGACTCATGGGCGGCGCACAATTGGCCCAGCGTCGTCCAGGGTAGGGGAGGGAATGGCCGGCAGGGATGTAGCTCAGTTGATAGAGCATGGCGTTTGCAACGCCAGGGTTGTGGGTTCGATTCCCACAGGGGGCCAGTATAAAAAAAATAAAAAAAAATATATATATATATATATATGTAAGTCGCTCTGGATAAGAGCGTCTGCTAAATGACTAAAATGTAAAATGTAAAATGTAAGATACGCTGAAATACTGCCATACCTCTGAAGATACGCTGAAATACTGCCATACCTCTGAAGATGTGCTGAAATACTGCCATACCTCTGAAGATGTGCTGAAATACTGCCATACCTCTGAAGATGTGCTGAAATACTGCCATACCTCTGAAGATGTGCTGAAATACTGCCATACCTCTGAAGATGTGCTGAAATACTGCCATACCTCTGAAGATACGCTGAAATACTGCCATACCTCTGAAGATGTGCTGAAATACTGCCATACCTCTGAAGATGTGCTGAAATACTGCCATACCTCTGAAGATGTGCTGAAATACTGCCATACCTCTGAAGATGTGCTGAAATACTGCCATACCTCTGAAGATGTGCCGAAATACTGCCATACCTCTGAAGATGTGCTGAAATACTGCCATACCTCTGAAGATGTGCTGAAATACTGCCATACCTCTGAAGATGTGCTGAAATACTGCCATACCTCTGAAGATGTGCTGAAATACTGCCATACCTCTGAAGATGTGCCGAAATACTGCCATACCTCTGAAGATGTGCCGAAATACTGCCATACCTCTGAAGATGTGCCGAAATACTGCCATACCTCTGAAGATGTGCTGAAATACTGCCATACCTCTGAAGATGCGCTGAAATACTGCCATACCTCTGAAGATACGCTGAAATACTGCCATACCTCTGAAGATACGCTGAAATACTGCCATACCTCTGAAGATACGCTGAAATACTGCCATACCTCTGAAGATGAGCTGAAATACTGCCATACCTCTGAAGATACGTTGAAATACTGCCATACCTCTGAAGATACGCTGAAATACTGCCACACCTCTGAAGATGCACCCTTCTTTGGCACCAAATAGACGTTCTCATTAACACTATTAGCAGTCCTCAGACACGGAGGGTCACCTTTGTCCTCACAGACACGGAGGGTCACCTTTGTCCTCACAGACACGGAGGGTCACCTTTGTCCTCACAGACACGGAGGGTCACCTTTGTCCTCACAGACACGGAGGGTCACCTTTGTCCTCACAGACACGGAGGGTCACCTTTGTCCTCACAGACACGGAGGGTCACCTTTGTCCTCACAGACACGGAGGGTCACCTTTGTCCTCACAGACACGGAGGGTCACCTTTGTCCTCACAGACACGGAGGGTCACCTTTGTCCACACAGACACGGAGGGTCACCTTTGTCCACACAGACACGGAGGGTCACCTTTGTCCACACAGACACGGAGGGTCACCTTTGTCCTCACAGACACGGAGGGTCACCTTTGTCCTCACAGACACGGAGGGTCACCTTTGTCCTCACAGACACGGAGGGTCACCTTTGTCCTCACAGACACGGAGGGTCACCTTTGTCCTCACAGACACGGAGGGTCACCTTTGTCCTCACAGACACGGAGGGTCACCTTTGTCCTCACAGACACGGAGGGTCACCTTTGTCCTCACAGACACGGAGGGTCACCTTTGTCCTCACAGACACGGAGGGTCACCTTTGTCCTCACAGACACGGGAGGGTCACCTTTGTCCTCACAGACACGGAGGGTCACCTTTGTCCTCACAGACACGGAGGGTCACCTTTGTCCTCACAGACACGGAGGGTCACCTTTGTCCTCACAGACACGGAGGGTCACCTTTGTCCTCACAGACACGGAGGGTCACCTTTGTCCTCACAGACACGGAGGGTCACCTTTGTCCTCACAGACACGGAGGGTCACCTTTGTCCTCACAGACACGGGAGGGTCACCTTTGTCCTCACAGACACGGAGGGTCACCTTTGTCCTCACAGACACGGAGGGTCACCTTTGTCCTCACAGACACGGAGGGTCACCTTTGTCCTCACAGACACGGAGGGTCACCTTTGTCCTCACAGACACGGAGGGTCACCTTTGTCCTCACAGACACGGAGGGTCACCTTTGTCCTCACAGACACGGAGGGTCACCTTTGTCCTCACAGACACGGAGGGTCACCTTTGTCCTCACAGACACGGAGGGTCACCTTTGTCCTCACAGACACGGAGGGTCACCTTTGTCCTCACAGACACGGAGGGTCACCTTTGTCCTCACAGACACGGAGGGTCACCTTTGTCCTCACAGACACGGAGGGTCACCTTTGTCCTCACAGACACGGAGGGTCACCTTTGTCCTCACAGACACGGAGGGTCACCTTTGTCCTCACAGACACGGAGGGTCACCTTTGTCCTCACAGACACGGAGGGTCACCTTTGTCCTCACAGACACGGAGGGTCACCTTTGTCCTCACAGACACGGAGGGTCACCTTTGTCCTCACAGACACGGAGGGTCACCTTTGTCCTCACAGACACGGAGGGTCACCTTTGTCCTCACAGACACGGAGGGTCACCTTTGTCCTCACAGACACGGAGGGTCACCTTTGTCCTCACAGACACGGAGGGTCACCTTTGTCCTCACAGACACGGGAGGGTCACCTTTGTCCTCACAGACACGGAGGGTCACCTTTGTCCTCACAGACACGGAGGGTCACCTTTGTCCTCACAGACACGGAGGGTCACCTTTGTCCTCACAGACACGGGAGGGTCACCTTTGTCCTCACAGACACGGAGGGTCACCTTTGTCCTCACAGACACGGAGGGTCACCTTTGTCCTCACAGACACGGAGGGTCACCTTTGTCCTCACAGACACGGAGGGTCACCTTTGTCCTCACAGACACGGAGGGTCACCTTTGTCCTCACAGACACGGAGGGTCACCTTTGTCCTCACAGACACGGAGGGTCACCTTTGTCCTCACAGACACGGAGGGTCACCTTTGTCCTCACAGACACGGAGGGTCACCTTTGTCCTCACAGACACGGAGGGTCACCTTTGTCCTCACAGACACGGAGGGTCACCTTTGTCCTCACAGACACGGAGGGTCACCTTTGTCCTCACAGACACGGAGGGTCACCTTTGTCCTCACAGACACGGAGGGTCACCTTTGTCCTCACAGACACGGAGGGTCACCTTTGTCCTCACAGACACGGAGGGTCACCTTTGTCCTCACAGACACGGAGGGTCACCTTTGTCCTCACAGACACGGAGGGTCACCTTTGTCCTCACAGACACGGAGGGTCACCTTTGTCCTCACAGACACGGAGGGTCACCTTTGTCCTCACAGACACGGAGGGTCACCTTTGTCCTCACAGACACGGAGGGTCACCTTTGTCCTCACAGACACGGAGGGTCACCTTTGTCCTCACAGACACGGAGGGTCACCTTTGTCCTCACAGACACGGAGGGTCACCTTTGTCCTCACAGACACGGAGGGTCACCTTTGTCCTCACAGACACGGAGGGTCACCTTTGTCCTCACAGACACGGAGGGTCACCTTTGTCCTCACAGACACGGAGGGTCACCTTTGTCCTCACAGACACGGAGGGTCACCTTTGTCCTCACAGACACGGAGGGTCACCTTTGTCCTCACAGACACGGAGGGTCACCTTTGTCCTCACAGACACGGAGGGTCACCTTTGTCCTCACAGACACGGAGGGTCACCTTTGTCCTCACAGACACGGAGGGTCACCTTTGTCCTCACAGACACGGAGGGTCACCTTTGTCCTCACAGACACGGAGGGTCACCTTTGTCCTCACAGACACGGAGGGTCACCTTTGTCCTCACAGACACGGAGGGTCACCTTTGTCCTCACAGACACGGAGGGTCACCTTTGTCCTCACAGACACGGAGGGTCACCTTTGTCCTCACAGACACGGAGGGTCACCTTTGTCCTCACAGACACGGAGGGTCACCTTTGTCCTCACAGACACGGAGGGTCACCTTTGTCCTCACAGACACGGAGGGTCACCTTTGTCCTCACAGACACGGAGGGTCACCTTTGTCCTCACAGACACGGAGGGTCACCTTTGTCCTCACAGACACGGAGGGTCACCTTTGTCCTCACAGACACGGAGGGTCACCTTTGTCCTCACAGACACGGAGGGTCACCTTTGTCCTCACAGACACGGAGGGTCACCTTTGTCCTCACAGACACGGAGGGTCACCTTTGTCCTCACAGACACGGAGGGTCACCTTTGTCCTCACAGACACGGAGGGTCACCTTTGTCCTCACAGACACGGAGGGTCACCTTTGTCCTCACAGACACGGAGGGTCACCTTTGTCCTCACAGACACGGAGGGTCACCTTTGTCCTCACAGACACGGAGGGTCACCTTTGTCCTCACAGACACGGAGGGTCACCTTTGTCCTCACAGACACGGAGGGTCACCTTTGTCCTCACAGACACGGAGGGTCACCTTTGTCCTCACAGACACGGAGGGTCACCTTTGTCCTCACAGACACGGAGGGTCACCTTTGTCCTCACAGACACGGAGGGTCACCTTTGTCCTCACAGACACGGAGGGTCACCTTTGTCCTCACAGACACGGAGGGTCACCTTTGTCCTCACAGACACGGAGGGTCACCTTTGTCCTCACAGACACGGGAGGGTCACCTTTGTCCTCACAGACACGGAGGGTCACCTTTGTCCTCACAGACACGGAGGGTCACCTTTGTCCTCACAGACACGGAGGGTCACCTTTGTCCTCACAGACACGGAGGGTCACCTTTGTCCTCACAGACACGGAGGGTCACCTTTGTCCTCACAGACACGGAGGGTCACCTTTGTCCTCACAGACACGGAGGGTCACTTTTGTCCTCACAGACACGGAGGGTCACCTTTGTCCTCACAGACACGGAGGGTCACCTTTGTCCTCACAGACACGGAGGGTCACCTTTGTCCTCACAGACACGGAGGGTCACCTTTGTCCTCACAGACACGGAGGGTCACCTTTGTCCTCACAGACACGGAGGGTCACCTTTGTCCTCACAGACACGGAGGGTCACCTTTGTCCTCACAGACACGGAGGGTCACCTTTGTCCTCACAGACACGGAGGGTCACCTTTGTCCTCACAGACACGGAGGGTCACCTTTGTCCTCACAGACACGGAGGGTCACCTTTGTCCTCACAGACACGGAGGGTCACCTTTGTCCTCACAGACACGGAGGGTCACCTTTGTCCTCACAGACACGGAGGGTCACCTTTGTCCTCACAGACACGGAGGGTCACCTTTGTCCTCACAGACACGGAGGGTCACCTTTGTCCTCACAGACACGGAGGGTCACCTTTGTCCTCACAGACACGGAGGGTCACCTTTGTCCTCACAGACACGGAGGGTCACCTTTCAGTCCTCACAGACACGGAGGGTCACCTTTCAGTCCTGACCAGCATCTAACTGCGCGCTCTAAGCGGGAACGCTTGTGATTGGCCAACATGTGCATGCCATGCAGAGAGTGAGAGCCCGCTTGTGATTGGTCAGCATCCTCTGTGCAGGTAGAGAGTGAATGAACGGAGTCTAACGCATCTCATTGGAGGAGGTCCCATAGTCTAGTTTTTTGTAGTATTAATGGAGTGTCAAAGAATATTGATTGCATACATATTGCAATTTTGATCATGGATAGAGCAGGTGTTCCTAATGTTTTTGTACACTTAGTGTATAAGGAATAGGGTGCCATTTGGGATGCAGATGGGATCCTTAGCTAGCTCAATATAGAGGCGAAAGAAACGCACACCTATTTAGGTGAGGTGCTGGCTGACAGAGTAGAACACTAGAAAAATGAAAGGAAAGCCTCACTCTCTCTCTAGGAGCTCAGATGGAATAATTGAATATCCTAATAACCAACGTTTGGACAGACAAGCTGTCTTCATCAGGGTATAGTGACAAACAATGCGGGTCACTAGTTCATATAGTGTCAAAGGGAGAGCAAGGTTACGTCCTAAATTGCACCCTATTCCTATGGGCTATGGTCAGAAAATGAGTGCAATATGTACGGAATAGGGTGCCATTTGGGACTCAGATGGTGTCCTTAGGCTAGCCCAACTGCGGACAGGGTGAGTTTGTGCCAGCCTGCCAGGTGGTATCCTTAGCTTGCGGTTAGGGTGAGTGAGTGTCCAGAGCCACTGATATGCCAACGGTGCCAGTCGCTGCCAACTTCTGCCACGTGGCCAGACACAGTGTGAAAGAAAAGGCTTTTTGGGGGATGATTTTGAATGTAGCGGTCTTCCTGTCTGTCCCTCTGTCTCCCTATGGGGTGGACTTGATGTACTGTAGCGGTCTTCCTGTCTGTCCCTCTGTCTCCCTATGGGGTGGACTTGATGTACTGTAGCGGTCTTCCTGTCTGTCCCTCTGTCTCCCTATGGGGTGGACTTGATGTACTGTAGCGGTCTTCCTGTCTGTCCCTCTGTCTCCCTATGGGGTGGACTTGATGTACTGTAGCGGTCTTCCTGTCTGTCCCTCTGTCTCCCTATGGGGTGGACTTGATGTACTGTAGCGGTCTTCCTGTCTGTCCCTCTGTCTCCCTATGGGGTGGACTTGATGTACTGTAGCGGTCTTCCTGTCTGTCCCTCTGTCTCCCTATGGGGTGGACTTGATGTACTGTAGCGGTCTTCCTGTCTGTCCCTCTGTCTCCCTATGGGGTGGACTTGATGTACTGTAGCGGTCTTCCTGTCTGCCCCCCTGTCTCCCTATAGGGTGGACTTGATGTACTGTAGCGGTCTTCCTGTCTGTCCCTCTGTCTCCCTATGGGGTGGACTTGATGTACTGTAGCGGTCTTCCTGTCTGTCCCTCTGTCTCCCTATGGGGTGGACTTGATGTACTGTAGCGGTCTTCCTGTCTGTCCCTCTGTCTCCCTATGGGGTGGACTTGATGTACTGTAGCGGTCTTCCTGTCTGTCCCCCTGTCTCCCCTATGGGGTGGACTTGATGTACTGTAGCGGTCTTCCTGTCTGTCCCTCTGTCTCCCTATGGGGTGGACTTGATGTACTGTAGCGGTCTTCCTGTCTGTCCCTCTGTCTCCCTATGGGGTGGACTTGATGTACTGTAGCGGTCTTCCTGTCTGTCCCTCTGTCTCCCTATGGGGTGGACTTGATGTACTGTAGCGGTCTTCCTGTCTGTCCCTCTGTCTCCCTATGGGGTGGACTTGATGTACTGTAGCGGTCTTCCTGTCTGTCCCTCTGTCTCCCTATGGGGTGGACTTGATGTACTGTAGCGGTCTTCCTGTCTGTCCCTCTGTCTCCCTATGGGGTGGACTTGATGTACTGTAGCGGTCTTCCTGTCTGTCCCTCTGTCTCCCTATGGGGTGGACTTGATGTACTGTAGCGGTCTTCCTGTCTGCCCCTCTGTCTCTCTATGGGGTGGACTTGATGTACTGTAGCGGTCTTCCTGTCTCCCTATGAGGTGGACTTGATGTACTGTAGCGGTCTTCCTGTCTGCCCCTCCGTCTCCCTATGGGGTGGACTGATGTACTGTAAGTGACCTAAGTCAATAAGACACAGCCACTTCATGTAGCAGCTATAGTTCCTACAAGCTCATTAAATCTGCCAATAATAACTCGTTTTCGATGATATACTCCCAGTGAAGTCCAAAATACAATAATGTCCGATGTTGAAATGTTTTTTTCTGGTGTGGCCAGCTACTGTGTGGGAGTTAGTGGAATGTTGAAAGACGTTGACTGCCACATTGGCAGCCCGTCAACCTGTATTATTCTGTGTCTGAGCCCTAACAGCGTTGTCTATCCCCTGGTCAGAGTCCCCCTGTAGATGCTCTGGTTGTTACAAGTAGACAGCATTTTCATCTAGCATCCTCAGTGACCTCAACCACAGAGTAGCCCAGTACAGAGCTGCTCAACCACAGAGTAGCCCCGTACAGAGCTGCTCAACCACAGAGTAGCCCCGTACAGAGCTGCTCAACCACAGAGTAGCCCCGTACAGAGCTGCTCAACCACAGAGTAGCCCAGTACAGAGCTGCTCAACCACAGAGTAGCCCCGTACAGAGCTGCTCAACCACAGAGTAGCCCCGTACAGAGCTGCTCAACCACAGAGTAGCCCCGTACAGAGCTGCTCAACCACAGAGTAGCCCCGTACAGAGCTGCTCAACCACAGAGTAGCCCCGTACAGAGCTGCTCAACCACAGAGTAGCCCCGTACAGAGCTGCTCAACCACAGAGTAGCCCCGTACAGAGCTGCTCAACCACAGAGTAGCCCAGTACAGAGCTGCTCAACCACAGAGGAGCCCCGTACAGAGCTGCTCAACCACAGAGTAGCCCCGTACAGAGCTGCTCAACCACAGAGTAGCCCCGTACAGAGCTGCTCAACCACAGAGTAGCCCCGTACAGAGCTGCTCAACCACAGAGTAGCCCAGTACAGAGCTGCTCAACCACAGAGTAGCCCCGTACAGAGCTGCTCCTCTCCCTGGTTGCAGCCCAAATGCCCCCCTTCCCATATAGTGCAGAACTTTTGGCCCATGTATGGGCACTGGTCAAAAGTAGGGCACTATATAGGAAATGGGGTGCCATTTGGGAATACACAGCATCCCCTTTCTGTTTGGCTGCTCCCCAATCCAGTCTCTCACTGAACAGGTGCCTTTGTCTTGTAGAGTAGGGTAGGGTAGGGTGACAGTGAGGGAGGAGAGAGAGAGTGTGTGAGTGACAGTGAGGGGGAAGAGAGCGAGAGCGAGAGTGTGAGTGACAGTGAGGGGGAAGAGAGAGAGAGTGTGAGTGACAGTGAGGGAGAAGAGAGAGAGAGAGAGATTTCCTTTTGGGGCATTTTAGCATCTTTATTTACAAGTTGGTTTATAGACCACCAGACCAATGAGGTAAATGAATGACAACATTTGTAGGAGCCAAGTCATTGAATGTTTCCATGTGTCTGTGTGTGTCCGGATCTCACCTCTCTCTCTCTCTCCCACCTCTCCTCTCTCACCTCTCCTCTCTCTCTCACCTCTCCTCTCTCTCACCTCTCCTCTCTCTCACCTCTCCTCTCTCTCACCTCTCCTCTCTCTCACCTCTCCTCTCTCTCACCTCTCCTCTCTCTCACCTCTCCTCTCTCTCACCTCTCCTCTCCTCTCCCCCCCATCAGACCCAGTGAAGTCTGAGGGCCCGGGGCCGGGGGTGGGTCCTCTGATGGCGCTAGAGAAAGACCCAGCGGTAGACGATAAGGAGTTGAGGAAGACTCTGTGTCCCTACGCCGCCATGGGGGAGTGCCGCTACGGACTCAACTGTGCCTATCTCCATGGTGACGTGTGTGACATGTGCGGCCTGCAGGTGCTCCATCCCTCCAACGACGCCCAGCGATCAGAACACACCAAGGTAATGGCCCTGTCGACACACACACCCAGCGATCAGAACACACCAAGGTAATGGCCCTGTCGACACACACGCCCAGCGATCAGAACACGCCAAGGTAATGGCCCTGTCGACACACACGCCCAGCGATCAGAACACACCAAGGTAATGGCCCTGTCGACACACACGCCCAGCGATCAGAACACACCAAGGTAATGGCCCTGTCGACACACACACACGCCCAGCGATCAGAACACACCAAGGTAATGGCCCTGTCGACACACACACACGCCCAGCGATCAGAACACGCCAAGGTAATGGCCCTGTCGACACACACGCCCAGCGATCAGAACACACCAAGGTAATGGCCCTGTCGACACACACGCCCAGCGATCAGAACACACCAAGGTAATGGCCCTGTCGACACACACACACGCCCAGCGATCAGAACACACCAAGGTAATGGCCCTGTCGACACACAGGCCCAGCGATCAGAACACACCAAGGTAATGGCCCTGTCGACACACACGCCCAGCGATCAGAACACACCAAGGTAATGGCCCTGTCGACACACAGGCCCAGCGATCAGAACACACCAAGGTAATGGCCCTGTCGACACACAGGCCCAGCGATCAGAACACACCAAGGTAATGGCCCTGTCGACACACACACACGCCCAGCGATCAGAACACACCAAGGTAATGGCCCTGTCGACACACACGCCCAGCGATCAGAACACACCAAGGTAATGGCCCTGTCGACACACACGCCCAGCGATCAGAACACACCAAGGTAATGGCCCTGTCGACACACAGGCCCAGCGATCAGAACACACCAAGGTAATGGCCCTGTCGACACACACGCCCAGCGATCAGAACACACCAAGGTAATGGCCCTGTCGACACACACGCCCAGCGATCAGAACACACCAAGGTAATGGCCCTGTCGACACACACACAGGCCCAGCGATCAGAACACACCAAGGTCCAACAAAGATACAGTCATCCTAACACCTCACAGGTGGAGCGGTCTGATTTAACATCAGTAGGGTGTGTGTGGTACTCAGTCTCCTTGTTTTACTGTCATATACTGGATTTATACACTACAAAGTATCAGTGTTCCAGAATTGAGACACTTATTTCATAAAACAATGATCAAGTCATTGGAAATGGTCAACTGCCCTGTGTGACGGTTTCCTGATGTTGTTCATAAATGTGGAAGTTTCTGGTGGTTAACTTTAACTTGTTTTGGTTTCCCCTCAGGCTTCATAATGCATTATAGTGGTTAGCTACACCTGTATTATTCCCCTCAGGCTTCATAATGCATTATAGCGGTTAGCTACACCTGTATTATTCCCCTCAGGCTTCATAATGCATTATAGTGGTTAGCTACACCTGTATTATTCCCCTCGGGCTTCATAATGCATGATAGCGGTTAGCTACACCTGTATTATTCCCCTCAGGCTTCATAATGCATTATAGCGGTTAGCTACACCTGTATTATTCCCCTCAGGCTTCATAATGCATTATAGCGGTTAGCTACACCTGTATTATTCCCCTCAGGCTTCATAATGCATTATAGCGGTTAGCTACACCTGTATTATTCCCCTCAGGCTTCATAATGCATTATAGCGGTTAGCTACACCTGTATTATTCCCCTCAGGCTTCATAATGCATTATAGCGGTTAGCTACACCTGTATTATTCCCCTCAGGCTTCATAATGCATTATAGCGGTTAGCTACACCTGTATTATTCCCCTCAGGCTTCATAATGCATTATAGCGGTTAGCTACACCTGTATTATTCCCCTCAGGCTTCATAATGCATTATAGCGGTTAGCTACACCTGTATTATTCCCCTCAGGGTTCATAATGCATTATAGCGGTTAGCTACACCTGTATTATTCCCCCTCAGGCTTCATAATGCATTATAGTGGTTAGCTACACCTGTATTATTCCCCCTCAGGCTTCATAATGCATTATAGCGGTTAACTACACCTGTATTATTCCCCTCAGGCTTCATAATGCATTATAGCGGTTAGCTACACCTTTATTATTTCCCTCAGGCTTCATAATGCATTATAGCGGTTAGCTACACCTGTATTATTCCCCCTCAGGCTTCATAATGCATTATAGCGGTTAGCTACACCTGTATTATTCCCCCTCAGGCTTCATAATGCATTATAGCGGTTAGCTACACCTGTATTATTCCCCCTCAGGCTTCATAATGCATTATAGCGGTTAACTACACCTGTATTATTCCCCTCAGGCTTCATAATGCATTATAGCGGTTAGCTACACCTGTATTATTCCCCTCAGGCTTCATAATGCATTATAGCGGTTAGCTACACCTGTATTATTCCCCTCAGGCTTCATAATGCATTATAGCGGTTAGCTACACCTGTATTATTCCCCTCAGGCTTCATAATGCATTATAGCGGTTAGCTACACCTGTATTATTCCCCTCAGGCTTCATAATGCATTATAGCGGTTAGCTACACCTGTATTATTCCCCTCAGGCTTCATAATGCATTATAGCGGTTAGCTACACCTGTATTATTCCCCTCAGGCTTCATAATGCATTATAGCGGTTAGCTACACCTGTATTATTCCCCTCAGGCTTCATAATGCATTATAGCGGTTAGCTACACCTGTATTATTCCCCTCAGGCTTCATAATGCATTATAGCGGTTAGCTACACCTGTATTATTCCCCTCAGGCTTCATAATGCATTATAGCGGTTAGCTACACCTGTATTCCCCTCAGGCTTCATAATGCATTATAGCGGTTAGCTACACCTGTATTATTCCCCCTCAGGCTTCATAATGCATTATAGCGGTTAGTTACACCTGTATTATTCCCCTCAGGCTTCATAATGCATTATAGCGGTTAGCTACACCTGTATTATTCCCCTCAGGCTTCATAATGCATTATAGCGGTTAGTTACACCTGTATTATTCCCCTCAGGCTTCATAATGCATTATAGCGGTTAGCTACACCTGTATTATTCCCCTCAGGCTTGCATGGAGGCCCATGAGAAGGACATGGAGATCTCGTTTGCCATCCAGCGCAGTAAGGACATGCAGTGCGGTGTGTGCATGGAGGTGGTGTTTGAGAAGGCCAACCCCAGCGAGAGACGATTCGGCATCCTGTCCAACTGCTGCCACTGCTACTGCCTCAAGTGCATCCGCAAGTGGAGGAGCGCCAAGACGTTCGAGAGCAAGATCATCAAGTAAGGAACTGGAGTAGTCCTTTAGTATCCTGAGGGGCAATTCATTTAGCAGCATGTAGGAAAAAATACTATGAACACATGACAATAAATATAGACCAGAAAACCAAAGCAGGATATACAGCAATATGTAGACTGGACTATTACTACAGCTTATTGAGGAAGATGATAGACTATATACTACTACAGCTTATTGAGGAAGATTATAGCAGCTGACGTGAAGGACAGTTTACACCTGTCAGTTTGACATGTAGGGAGCCGGTATCTGCGCTCTGAGGAAAACAAACAGAAATCCATGAAACGAGGGATGCTGGGAGTCCCTCAGAATGGAGGGCGCCTTTTACGTATGACTGGTGTCTGATACACGTGAGAGGTCAGTTAAGGCAGTGGACACAGTTTAGGTCTAACCGGGGGGGTGGGGGGGGCTTCTTGGTTCTTTCCGCAAGTGGAGGAGCGGCATGTAGTTTGAGAGCAAGGTCATCATGTAAGGAAGTGTTTCTCAACCTTTTTGAAACCAGGGACAGATACAGACAAGCAATGTCCCCTTGCGTGTCCGAGACGGACGAGTCCCCTCGCGTGTCCTAGACGGACGAGTCCCCTCGCGTGTCCTAGACGGACGAGTCCCCTCGCGTGTCCTAGACGGACGAGTCCCCTCGCGTGTCCTAGACGGACGAGTCCCCTCGCGTGTCCTAGACGGACGAGTCCCCTCGCGTGTCCTAGACGGACGAAGTCCCCTCGCGTGTCCTAGACGGACGAGTCCCCTCGCGTGTCCTAGACGGACGAGTCCCCTCGCGTGTCCTAGACGGACGAAGTCCCCTCGCGTGTCCTAGACGGACGAGTCCCCTCGCGTGTCCTAGACGGACGAGTCCCCTCGCGTGTCCGAGACGGACGAGTCCCCTCGCGTGTCCGAGACGGACGAGTCCCCTCGCGTGTCCGAGCCGGACGAAGTCCCCTCGCGTGTCCGAGCCGGACGAGTCCCCTCGCGTGTCCGAGCCGGACGAGTCCCCTCGCGTGTCCGAGCCGGACGAGTCCCCTCGCGTGTCCGAGCCGGACGGAGTCCCCTCGCGTGTCCGAGCCGGACGAGTCCCCTCGCGTGTCCGAGCCGGACGAGTCCCCTCGCGTGTCCGAGCCGGACGAGTCCCCTCGCGTGTCCGAGCCGGACGAGTCCCCTCGCGTGTCCGAGCCGGACGAGTCCCCTCGCGTGTCCGAGCCGGACGAGTCCCCTCGCGTGTCCGAGCCGGACGAGTCCCCTCGCGTGTCCGAGACGGACGAGTCCCCTCGCGTGTCCTAGACGGACGAGTCCCCTCGCGTGTCCTAGACGGACGAGTCCCCTCGCGTGTCCTAGACGGACGAGTCCCCTCGCGTGTCCTAGACGGACGAGTCCCCTCGCGTGTCCTAGACGGACGAGTCCCCTCGCGTGTCCGAGCCGGACGAGTCCCCTCGCGTGTCCGAGCCGGACGAGTCCCCTCGCGTGTCCGAGCCGGACGAGCTACGGTCCCTACTCTCAGACACAAGCTATGTTTTTTTCACTTGTTTTGACCTTATCCAACTAAACCTCTCTCTTCCCAGGTCCTGTCCAGAGTGTCGGATCACGTCCAACTTCGTCATCCCCAGTGAGTACTGGGTGGAGGACAAGGAAGACAAGCAGAAACTGATACAAAAATACAAGGATGGCATGGGGTAAGTTTTATGTACTGGTGGCATGGGGTAAGCTATGTACTGGTGGCATGGGGTAAGCTATGTGCTGATGGCATGGGGTAAGCTATGTACTGGTGGCATGGGGTAAGCTATGTGCTGATGGCATGGGGTACGCTATGTACTGGTGGCATGGGGTAAGCTATGTACTGGTGGCATGGGGTAAGCTATGTACTGGTGGCATGGGGTAAGCTATGTACTGGTGGCATGGGGTAAGCTATGTACTGATGGCATGGGGTAAGCTATGTACTGATGGCATGGGGTAAGCTATGTACTGGTGATAGGATGGCATGGGGTAAGCTATGTACTGGTGGCATTGGGTAAGCTATGTACTGGTGGCATTGGGTAAGCTATGTACTGATGGCATGGGGTAAGCTATGTACTGGTGATAGGATGGCATGGGGTAAGCTATGTACTGATGGCATGGGGTAAGCTATGGACTGATGGCATGGGGTAAGCTATGTACTGATGGCATGGGGTAAGCTATGTACTGATGGCATGGGGTAAGCTATGTGCTGATGATAGGATGGCATGGGGTAAGCTATGTACTGATGATAGGATGGCATGGGGTAAGCTATGTACTGATGATAGGATGGCATGGGGTTAAAGTGACTGCATAGATAATTAACGCCGAGTAGCAGGTGGGGGTGTCAATGTAAATAGTCCGGGTGGCCATTTTTGATTTAATTGTTCAGCAGTCTTATGGCTTGGGGGTAGAAGCTGTTGAGGAGCCTTTTGGACCTAGACTTGGCGCTCCGGTACCGCTTGCCCGTGCGGCAGCAGAGAGAACAGTTGACCGGTCTTACCATGAGCCTTCTCAGGAGGATGAAACACGTTGTGTAGAGCCCACAGATGGACTAGTCGGCTCTGTGTTTTATCTGTAATAATCACTGTCCTCTGCTGACTGAGCCTGTCTCTCTGTCTGTGTCCCGCAGGACTAAAGCCTGTATCTGTAATCACTGTCCTCTGCTGACTGAGCCTGTCTCTCTGTCTGTGTCCCGCAGGACTAAAGCCTGTATCTGTAATAATCACTGTCCTCTGCTGACTGAGCCTGTCTCTCTGTCTGTGTCCCGCAGGACTAAAGCCTGTATCTGTAATCACTGTCCTCTGCTGACTGAGCCTGTCTCTCTGTCTGTGTCCCGCAGGACTAAAGCCTGTATCTGTAATCACTGTCCTCTGCTGACTGAGCCTGTCTCTCTGTCTGTGTCCCGCAGGACTAAAGCCTGTATCTGTAATAATCACTGTCCTCTGCTGACTGAGCCTGTCTCTCTGTCTGTGTCCCGCAGGACTAAAGCCTGTATCTGTAATCACTGTCCTCTGCTGACTGAGCCTGTCTCTCTGTCTGTGTCCCGCAGGACTAAAGCCTGTATCTGTAATCACTGTCCTCTGCTGACTGAGCCTGTCTCTCTGTCTGTGTCCCGCAGGACTAAAGCCTGTATCTGTAATAATCACTGTCCTCTGCTGACTGAGCCTGTCTCTCTGTCTGTGTCCCGCAGGACTAAAGCCTGTATCTGTAATAATCACTGTCCTCTGCTGACTGAGCCTGTCTCTCTGTCTGTGTCCCGCAGGACTAAAGCCTGTATCTGTAATCACTGTCCTCTGCTGACTGAGCCTGTCTCTCTGTCTGTGTCCCGCAGGACTAAAGCCTGTATCTGTAATCACTGTCCTCTGCTGACTGAGCCTGTCTCTCTGTCTGTGTCCCGCAGGACTAAAGCCTGTATCTGTAATCACTGTCCTCTGCTGACTGAGCCTGTCTCTCTGTCTGTGTCCCGCAGGACTAAAGCCTGTATCTGTAATCACTGTCCTCTGCTGACTGAGCCTGTCTCTCTGTCTGTGTCCCGCAGGACTAAAGCCTGTATCTGTAATCACTGTCCTCTGCTGACTGAGCCTGTCTCTCTGTCTGTGTCCCGCAGGACTAAAGCCTGTATCTGTAATAATCACTGTCCTCTGCTGACTGAGCCTGTCTCTCTGTCTGTGTCCCGCAGGACTAAAGCCTGTATCTGTAATCACTGTCCTCTGCTGACTGAGCCTGTCTCTCTGTCTGTGTCCCGCAGGACTAAAGCCTGTATCTGTAATAATCACTGTCCTCTGCTGACTGAGCCTGTCTCTCTGTCTGTGTCCCGCAGGACTAAAGCCTGTATCTGTAATCACTGTCCTCTGCTGACTGAGCCTGTCTCTCTGTCTGTGTCCCGCAGGACTAAAGCCTGTATCTGTAATAATCACTGTCCTCTGCTGACTGAGCCTGTCTCTCTGTCTGTGTCCCGCAGGACTAAAGCCTGTCGGTACTTCGACCAGGGTCGTGGCACCTGTCCGTTTGGCTCCAACTGCTTCTACAAACACGCCTTCCCTGACGGACGGCTGGAGGAGCCTCAGCCGCAGAGAAGACAGTCGGGTTCCAACGGCAGGAACAGGGTAAGGTGGAGCGGCGCTCCGACACACGTCCTTTCCGTCAGAAATGGATGGAGCCTGTTTTGACCCGGGGTTCATACGTTAACAGACAACGATCTGTCATTTTGGACATTTTTCATATGGTCCAGAAGTTCCGTGGGGTTCAAACGTTAACAGACAACGATCTGTCATTTTGGACATTTTTTCATATGTTCCGGAAGTTTCTCAGCCATATTGTAACGCTTCCTGTTCTGCTTTCGTAATACCAAAACTAATTCCAGTTTTTAATATTACTGTTCTCCTCTCCCCTCCAGAACTCGAGGAGGACGCCCCTGTGGGAGCTGTTTGAAGAGCGGGAGAACAGCAGCGACTCCTTCGACAACGAGGACGAGGAGATGGTGACCTTTGAACTGAGCGAGATGCTCCTCATGCTCCTCGCTGCAGGGACCGACGAAGACGTCACCGACTCGGAGGACGAATGGGACTTGTTTCACGAAGAGCTGGACGATATCTACGAGATTTACCTATAGCACCACTCCTAGCTCTGACCTCTGACCCCCTAACCACCCTTCTTCACCCTATGCTACGCGCTAGAATGGACTGTCTTGTGTGTTTGGGACAGTAGCTTCTCTCCCCTGGTTGTCATGGCAGTGTCTTGAAGGCAGGCCATTCATTAATACATTAATTACTAAATGAAACGGATTAAAAAGACTTAAGAGAGCAGTTGGGTGGGGGTGTAAACATTTTCTAGAAACGTCCTGTCCTCCTGTCCTTGTGAATCTATCTATCCGTGTCGGGTTCATGTATTAACAAGAAAAAAATGCAAAAAAATTACAAACATTTTGAAAATATCGCTAATAAACGGTGGTGTTTATTTGTGGACGTGGGTTTGACTTACCATTTCAACCCAGGTGTTTTTAAGACTTTTTTTTTTGTTTGTTTTTTGGGAGGATGATGCGCCAACCAACTCTACACAACTACACTTCCTGGTGATGTCATGTCTGTGGTGGTCGTTGGGTATCGTAGTCCTCTGGTCATGCACTGAGTTGTATTGGGTGGAGGGAGACAGCAGTCCTGTCCACTTCCTGTATTCACATGCACCCTCTTATTGAGTCACTCTTTCCCTCCTCTCCCTCTCTCTCAAGGAGGGGGGACTCCCTCTGTCATGGGGGAGGGGGGACTCCCTCTGTCATGGGGGGAGGAGGGACTCCCTCTGTCAAGTAGAGGGGGAGGAGGGAACTCCCTCTGTCATGGGGGGGAGGGGGGACTCCCTCTGTCATGGGGGGGAGGGGACTCCCTCTGTCAAGTAGAGGGGGAGGGGGGACTCCCTCTGTCAAGTAGAGGGGGAGGAGGGAACTCCCTCTGTCAAGTAGAGGGGGAGGAGGGAACTCCCTCTGTCATGGGGGGGGGGACTCACTCTGTGAGGGGGGGGGGGAGACAGAGAGACTCACTCTGTCAGGGGGGAGGAGGGAACTCCCTCTGTCATGGGGGGACTCACTCTGTCAAGGGGGGGGAGGAGGGAACTCCCTCTGTCATGGGGGGGACTCACTCTGTCAAGGGGGGAGGAGGGAACTCCCTCTGTCATGGGGGGGGGACTCACTCTGTGAGGGGGGGAGACAGAGAGACTCACTCTGTCAAGGGGGGGAGGAGGGAACTCCCTCTGTCATGGGGGGAGGAGGGAACTCCCTCTGTCATGGGGGGGGACTCACTCTGTCAAGGGGGGGAGGAGGGAACTCCCTCTGTCATGGGGGGGACTCACTCTGTGAGGGGGGGAGACAGAGAGACTCACTCTGTCAAGGGGGGGACAACTTAGTTTTTTTTTTAATTTACATTTTAGTCATTTAGCAGACGCTCTTATCCAGAGCGACTTACAGTTAGTGAGTGCATACATTTTTCATACTGGCCCCCTGTGGGAAACGAACCCACAACCCTGGCGTTGCAAGCGCCATGCTCTACCAACTGAGCTACACGGGGACTCAAGTGTACGTTTTCTTTCCCCCGTCTCAATCGCAGGTATTGTTCAGGAACATGAATGACAAGTCCCTCCTCAGAACCAAGCTAAAAGGGACACTTGACGACCGCGTCCCAAATGGCACCATATTCACTGTACACTGAGTGTACAAAACATTAGGAACACCTTCCCAAAATTGTTGCTCTGGTCAAAAGTAGCGTTCTATATAGGGAATAGGGTGCCATTCTCTGGTCTAAAGTAGTGCACTATATAGGGAATAGGGTGCCATTTGGGACCCTTCTTCTCGTTGATCTCCATTAGAATGCACTATATTATGTTTCACTATTGTTTTCTATGGTCCACAACCATCCATCGTGACTTGAAATAATTAAAGTTTATTATCTAAGTTACCTGGGTTTACTGAGTGGAATTAATTATTTACCTGCTTCATTCTTTTTTACTCTGATATATTATGGCTTGTACTAATAATAATAATAATAATAATAATAATAATATGCCATTTGAACTACATGTGTGTCTACGCGTTAGAATTTCGGTTACATTTCTAATGTTGTGTGGGGCTCTGACCTAGTGCGTCTATCTAGTCTGATCTGTTACGCCATCCAGAATGCATTATTTTGTTATCCCACTAACTCAAGTCTCTACTAGGGGAAAAAGTCATTCAAGGTTTAGCCTTGCTTTGTCCCCTCTCTCTCTCTCTGAAGGTCTGTTGCCGTCCCAGCCAAGCAACCTTGGCATATTTTAATGTCGTGTCTGTGTCCGGTGGGGGAATTTTAAGTGACATCGGGGACGTGGTTCCATATTACTGTCTTGTCCATTTTGATATTCTCTCTGCTGTCATACTCTGAATGACATACAGTGCATTCGGAAAGTATTCAGACCCCCTTGACTTTTTCCACATTTTGTTACGTTACAGCCTTACTCTAAAATTGTTTTTTTTTTAATTACAAAACAATCTGTTAATCTACACACAAGACCCCATAATGACGAAGCAAAAACTGTTTAATACATTTTTGCAAATGTATTACAAATAAAAAAACGGATATTACATTTACATAAGTATTCAGACCCTTTACTCAGTACTTTGTTGACGCACCTTTGGCAGCGATAACAGCCTCGAGTCTTCTTGGGTATGAAGCTACAAGCTTGGCACACCTGTATTTGGGGAGTTTCTCCCATTCTTCTCTGCAGATCCTCTCAAGCTCTGTCAGGTTGGATGGGGAGCGTTGCTGCACAGCTATTTTCAGGTCTCTCCAGAGATGATCGATCAGGTTCAAGTCTGGTCTCTGGCTGGGCCACTCAAGGACATTCAGAGACTTGTCCCGAAGCCACTCCTGCATTGTCTTGGCTGTGTGCTTAGGGTCGTTGTCCTGTTGGAAGGTGAACCTTCGACCCAGTCTGAGGTCCTCTGGAGCAGGTTTTCATCAAGGATCTCTGTACTTTGCTCCGTTCATCTTTCCCTCGATCCTGACTAGTCTCCTAGTCCCTGCTGCTGAAAAACATCCCCACAGCATGATGCTGCCACCACCATGCTTCACCGTAAGGATGGTGCCAGATTTCCTCCAGACGTGACGCTTGGCATTTAGGCCAAAGAGTTCAATATTGGTTTCATCAGACCAGAGAATCTTGTTTCTCATGGTCTGAGAGTCTTTAGGTGACTTTTTGACAAACTCCAAGCGGGCTGTCATGTGCCTTTTACTGAGGAGTGGCTTCCGTCTGGCCACTCTACCATAAAGGCCTGATTGGTGGAGTGCTGCAGAGAGTGTTGTCCTTCTGGAAGGTTCTCCCATCTCCACAGAGGAACTCTGGAGCTCTGTCAGAGTGACCATCGGGTTCTTGGTCACCTCTCTGACCAAGGCCCTTCTCCCCCGATTGCTCAGTTTGGCCGGGCGGCCAGCTCTAGGAAGAGTCTTAGTGGTTCCAAATGTCTTCCATGTAAGAATGATGGAGGCCACTGTGTTCTTGGGGACCTTCAATGCTGCAGACATTTTTTCATACCCGTCCCCAGATCTGTGCCTCGACACAATCTTGTCTCGGAGCTCTACGAACAATTCCTTCGACGTCTTGGCTTGTCAACTGTGGGACCTTTTTATATAGACAGGTGTGTTCCTTTCCAAATCATGAACATTGAATTTACCACAGGTGTACTCCCATCAAGTTGTAGAAACATATCAAGGATGATCAATGGAAACAAGATGCACTGGAGCTCAATTTCGAGTCTCACAGCAAAGGGTCTGAATACTTATGTAAATAAGGTATTTCTGTTTATTTTTTTATACATTTGCACACATTTCTAAAAACCTGTTTTCGCTTTATGGGGTATTGTGTGTAGATGGGAGGATTTTTATTTATTTAATCCACTTTAGAATAAGGCTGTAACGTAACAAAATGTGCGAGGGGAAAAAAAAAGTTAAAGGGGTCTGAATACTTTCCGAATGCACTCTATGTCCCAAATGGCACCCTATTCCTTATAGTGAACTATGTTTTACCAGAGGTCAAAGGTTACCCTATTACACTATAGGGGGGGATGCAGAGCCCTGTGGGCCATGGTCAAAGGTTACCCTAGTACACTATAGGGGGGGATGCAGAGCCCTGTGGGCCATGGTCAAAGGTTACCCTAGTACACTATAGGGGGGGATGCAGAGCCCTGTGGGCCATGGTCAAAGGTTACCCTATTACACTATAGGGGGGGATGCAGAGCCCTGTGGGCCATGGTCAAAGGTTACCCTAGTACACTATAGGGGGGGATGCAGAGCCCTGTGGGCCATGGTCAAAGGTTACCCTAGTACACTATAGGGGGGATGCAGAGCCCTGTGGGCCATGGTCAAAGGTTACCCTAGTACACTATAGGGGGGATGCAGAGCCCTGTGGGCCATGGTCAAAGGTTACCCTAGTACACTATAGGGGGGATGCAGAGCCCTGTGGGCCATGGTCAAAGGTTACCCTAGTACACTATAGGGGGGATGCAGAGCCCTGTGGGCCATGGTCAAAGGTTACCCTAGTACACTATAGGGAGGGATGCAGAGCCCTGTGGGCCATGGTCAAAGGTTACCCTAGTACACTATAGGGGGGATGCAGAGCCCTGTGGGCCATGGTCAAAGGTTACCCTATTACACTATAGGGGGGATGCAGAGCCCTGTGGGCCATGGTCAAAGGTTACCCTAGTACACTATAGGGGGGATGCAGAGCCCTGTGGGCCATGGTCAAAGGTTACCCTATTACACTATAGGGGGATGCAGAGCCCTGTGGGCCATGGTCAAAGGTGACCCTATTACACTATAGGGGGGATGCAGAGCCCTGTGGGCCATGGTCAAAGGTTACCCTAGTACACTATAGGGGGGATGCAGAGCCCTGTGGGCCATGGTCAAAGGTTACCCTATTACACTATAGGGGGGATGCAGAGCCCTGTGGGCCATGGTCAAAGGTTACCCTAGTACACTATAGGGGGATGCAGAGCCCTGTGGGCCATGGTCAAAGGTTACCCTAGTACACTATAGGGAGGGATGCAGAGCCCTGTGGGCCATGGTCAAAGGTTACCCTATTACACTATAGGGGGGGATGCAGAGCCCTGTGGGCCATGGTCAAAGGTTACCCTATTACACTATAGGGGGGGATGCAGAGCCCTGTGGGCCATGGTCAAAGGTTACCCTAGTACACTATAGGGGGGGATGCAGAGCCCTGTGGGCCATGGTCAAAGGTTACCCTAGTACACTATAGGGGGGGATGAAGCCTGGGTAACAGATCCCAGTATTCTGGACACATGGAGAGACTGGTAGTCCAGCTAGAAATGATTCAGACCGGAGAACCAGACTAGCTCTGGTCCAGGGTGTCTTTCGACCGCGCGCTCACTATAGATGGCGATGGATGGTGAGGGCACTACCAACACCCTGCACCAGAGCTATAGGACTAGACGTGGCAGAGCCTCTGTTTCCTATATGACCACCTCTAGACGTGGCAGAGCCTCCGTTTCCTATATGACACCTCTAGATGTGGCAGAGCCTCTGTTTCCTATATGACCCCTCTAGACGTGGCAGAGCCTCCGTTTCCTATATGACACCTCTAGACGTGGCAGAGCCTCTGTTTCCTATATGACCCCTCTAGACGTGGCAGAGCCTCTGTTTCCTATATGACCCCTCTAGACGTGGCAGAGCCTCTGTTACCTCTATGACACCTCTAGACGTGGCAGAGCCTCTGTTTTCTATATGACGCCTCTAGACGTGGCAGAGCCTCTGTTTCCTATATGACACCTCTAGACGTGGCAGAGCCCCTGTTTCCTATATGACACCTCTAGACGTGGCAGAGCCTCTGTTTCCTATATGACCCCTCTAGACGTGGCAGAGCCTCTGTTTCCTATATGACCCCTCTAGACGTGGCAGAGCCTCTGTTTCCTATATGACCCCCCTAGACGTGGCAGAGCCTCTGTTTCCTATATGACCCCTCTAGACGTGGCAGACCCTCTGTTTCCTATATGACCCCTCTGTTTCCTATATGACCCCTCTAGACGTGGCAGAGCCTCTGTTTCCTATATGACACCTCTAGACGTGGCAGAGTCTCTGTTTCCTATATGACCCCTCTAGACGTGGCAGAGCCTCTGTTTCCTATATGACGTCTCTAGACGTGGCAGAGCCTCTGTTTCCTATATGACCCCTCTAGATGACCCCCCTAGACGTGGCAGAGCCTCTGTTTCCTATATGACGCCTCTAGACGTGGCAGAGCCTCTGTTTCCTATATGACGCCTCTGCAGAGGGGATGTAAGGGCCCTTGGTATTATAACTACTTTATTCCTGGCTACTCACTTTATAAATAGCCTTGCCTATCATTTGACAGGCACTCCTATAACATCAAGTTATTTTGCTTAACAAATCCTACGGATAGATCAACCGTTATCTCAACATGATTAATGTCCAACGTTGCAAAATATGGCGAAAAGGCGTCTCAAATAAAAAAATAATAATCCGGGGAAAAGCTCGAATAAACAGAACGATTGTGGCTACACATCTGCGCACACGGAAATAATTCCATCCAGCGCATTCCATTCCAGTGGGAGAGAAAATCCATGTCTTGGTTTACGCGCGCCCCACTGTGGCTCTCCAACCTTTAAAAGCAAAGACAGTACTGTATGAAGATGGGCAGAAACTGCTTCTCCAATTGAAATCCCCGATCACGCTTGTAGGCGATGTCATGGCGACGTTGGCTAGCTAGTGTAAGCTCATGCGCAAAAATACGTCATTGTGAATGCCGTTAAATCAAAGGCACTCCTTCAATATAAAGTCATTTTTGACGAAAATTAAAACGTTTCAGTTTGTCACTTTTCACGAAGTTGGAGTAATAACTCGTTGAACTACTTAAGACGTTGGCTCGAATATAGGTTGTGCCTTTAGATTTCGAGAAAGTTAACTAAGGAATAATTGTTCACTTCTCTCACTGACTTCTCAACCCCCGAACACCGGCCTGTTCCCGGAAGTCTCGCGATGTTGCGCCTCTGGGTTTAGAAACTCTGTGCTAAAAGCATCTATCATCTAGAAGAGAGGAGAGAAAGGGAGGCGAACGCGCAAATACATGCATACAATGATAGCAGAAATTGGTGCCAAGGCCAGCTCCAGCTATCCCCATCCCCAAGCAGCTGTGATCTGCCCTGACTCACCCGTTTCATCGGCCCCGGACCACGGCGTCGGACAGCTGTTCATCCGTAGCGCCTCGTCCAGGAGGGACACACAGACGTCCGCGGGAAGTATCAACCCAGACGAGAGCTCCATCAAGCCGCTGGTATCCGGAGTATCCTCCGCTGCTACAGCCGCCTATATCATGACCTCGGGGGAATTCATGCAGACCGCTCCCCTGTTCGGCCAGAGGTCCAAGAGGAACGTTCTCTACAAGATCCTGTGTTTCCTCATTCTGATATTCCAAGGAGGCATTCTAGATTTCTACCTCATCATCTTCACGGATCTGTACTGGTGCTCGTGGATCGCCACGGACCTGGTGGTGATCTCCGGCTGGGGGATCTTCTTCGTGAAGAACGCCAGGAGCAAGAGAGAGCGGGCGTGTGGATTCCACCAGAAGAGCTCTATATTCGGCTGTAACCTCGGGGAGTTTACCTACGCCTACCTGGCCTGGCTTATCTACGTGATCGCATGCACCCCTAAAATGGTCCTCGTTCTGGAGACTTCGATATTAGATCTCATCGCGCTCAAAGTTCCGTTCGGTGTAACTGGATTTAAGATCATCATGTTGCTCTCGGCCCCATTGCTCTACTGCCTCATCAATTCTATCACAGAGGACCAGAACGGAGCCACGCGCCACCGGTCCCAGAGCTGCTTCACGACCACCTGTCTGGACCTCGTGGACTGCTTCACCCTGGTGGAGATGCTTCTGAGGAACGAGATACCGACGGTCTATTTAAAATACACGGTCATCTCGGTGTATTTCATCGCCCTGGGCGTCCCGGTGGTGTGGTTATATGAGCTGACGGCCTCCGAGATGCGGTGTCGCTGGGTCTGGGCTAGGTTCCTGACCGGGGTGTTGGTCAACGCTCCACTTCTGGTGGTCCGGTGCTTCCAGGTGTATGTTCACAAGATGCCCGTGTCGGTGTTCATGTTTAAGAATATGTTCTTCCTGGCCTGTAAGAGTCTGGACCTGATGGAGCAGTGCTTCACAGTGCGGGGAGTCAAGAGGTTCGGCGAGGGAAGCAACCCGGCGCAGTTCTCTCACTGTGTCTCGGAGAACGATATGTGTCCCCACGGATATGTCAACACCCTGGCCGTTACCACGCAGTCCTAGGCCGGCTTGGATCTCACCCTGGCCGTCACTACCTAGACCTAAAACGGCCTGGATTTTTGATTTTATCCCCCCGGAGGATGGAAGGCACATGAGTGATGATGGAGGAAGAATTTTGAGGGACAGGACAGGGGATACGTCCCAAACGGCACAGTATGCCCTATATAGTGCATTACTTTTGACTAGGGCTCATGGGGCTTTGGTCAAAATTAGTGCAATATATAGGGAATAGGGTGCCAATGGGGATGCACCTGGGTGGGGACGCACGCCAGGTGTCAATCAACAACAGCTTTATTGACGATTTCTCATTTATTCAGATGAACATCGATCACAACAGGTGCTACAGAATCATTATGCATCAACTACAGCTGTGATAGACCTGGCCTCTGGGTATTCTTGTGAAGTAGTGGTGGTGGTGGTTGATTTAGTGGGGTTCGTGAATTGAAATCATTGACTTGCACTTGAATTGTGGGGTACTTTAGAAAAGTGAGAATCGTTTTCTTTGTTTTTATTTGATGGATTAGTTGGCAAAGTGCAAGAAAGATTGTGGTTTGAAATGGAATCTTGGACATGGTCTCAATGTCGATGTAAATTCATGTTTTAATATTGGTAAGTCTCGTCTCCCAATCTGTGAAACTTCCAAATACCATTTCCTAATCAATTAATAGATGGAAACCTTGTGGTAATTTAGATGCGTAATTAGTGCGTAATTGCGGTATACGTAATGATTCCAATGTTTAATCATGTCCTCTCAGTTCCTAAACCCTTTTGGGGGGATATGTAATGTTTTATCAATATAAATCAATTGATATTTCTTAAGAATTTGACATCGCTATGTGCATTTTACTGTATGCTTTGAAGTACCATGACAATACGTCATGTCAAATGATGAGACACGGAGCAGACATCCCATTGAGCAGCTATGTATTACTCTCTGTGTCTGTCTCTCTCTCTCTCTCTCTCCTCAAGACAAGGCCTACCTCTTTGCATCCAGTCAATATCATCTGGGCTAGCTATCGGTCAACATGTTTACCGACATTCTTGACTGATGGAATTTATACAGGGTCAGCCATTGCAATTTGTCACGAGAAATTTTAAAGGAGCTTCAAAAAAATGTTTTTGAATAGAGGGCGTTATAAATGTTATAACATTTCGATATAACGTGGTGAGACAATCTTTCTCCAAGGTGCTATGAAGGAATGTGGAGCGATGGGATAAGATGGGAGTGACGTTGATATGCGAGGTGTTTGACATCCTATTGCAGGAACTCTGGGTGAACAGAATAACCCACCTATTACCGACAGAAGGCCCTTATGTAGATGAGGTCAAGAGGTCACTGCACGACCAATAGAACAGGGTCGCAGACAAATTGGAGAATATATCACAGCCGTACACTTGTCATCCCAAATGTAGGTCCCTGTTTCCCCTGTTGGTCTTATCGTACAGTATCTCTGGTGAAAAACACAAATACAAAATGATGTTAGGTAAAAAAATGCCAAATACATATTGGTAATGACTGGGATCTGCAGAGCAGACACTCGTACAGTATATAACATCAGCCTACATCTTGGATTAACTGCGCTACTAAAAGCAGTCCATTTAGTTTCCAGTGCCTCGGCCTCTGGTCATTAAATAGATCTTGGATTTACTGCGCTACTAAAAGTAGTCCATTTAGTTTCCAGTGCCTCGGCCTCTGGTCATTGAATAGATCTTGGATTTACTGCGCTACTAAAAGCAGTCCATTTAGTTTCCAGTGCCTCGGCCTCTGGTCATTAAATAGATATTGGATTTACTGCGCTACTAAAAGCAGTCCATTTAGTTTCCAGTGCCTCGGCCTCTGGTCATTAAATAGATATTGGATTTACTGCGCTACTAAAAGCAGTCCATTTAGTTTCCAGTGCCTCGGCCTCTGGTCATTAAATAGATCTTGGATTTACTGCGCTACTAAAAGTAGTCCATTTAGTTTCCAGTGCCTCGGCCTCTGGTCATTAAATAGATCTTGGATTTACTGCGCTACTAAAAGCAGTCCATTTCGTTTCCAGTGCCTCGGCCTCTGGTCATTAAATACATCTTGGATTTACTGCGCTACTAAAAGTAGTCAATTTAGTTTCCAGTGCCTCGGCCTCTGGTCATTAAATTGATCTTGGATTTACTGCGCTACTAAAAGTAGTCCATTTAGTTTCCAGTGCCTCGGCCTCTGGTCATTAAATAGATCTTGGATTTACTGCGCTACTAAAAGTAGTCCATTTAGTTTCCAGTGCCTCGGCCTCTGGTCATTAAATACATATTGGATTTACTGCGCTACTAAAAGCAGTCCATTTAGTTTCCAGTGCCTCGGCCTCTGGTCATTAAATAGATCTTGGATTTACTGCGCTACTAAAAGTAGCCCATTTAGTTTCCAGTGCCTCGGCCTCTGGTCATTAAATAGATCTTGGATTTACTGCGCTACTAAAAGTAGTCCATTTAGTTTCCAGTGCCTCGGCCTCTGGTCATTAAATAGATCTTGGATTTACTGCGCTACTAAAAGCAGTCCATTTAGTTTCCAGTGCCTCGGCCTCTGGTCATTAAATAGATCTTGGATTTACTGCGCTACTAAAAGTAGTCCATTTAGTTTCCAGTGCCTCGGCCTCTGGTCATTAAATAGATCTTGGATTTACTGCGCTACTAAAAGTAGTCCATTTAGTTTCCAGTGCCTCGGCCTCTGGTCATTAAATAGATCTTGGATTTACTGCGCTACTAAAAGTAGTCCATTAAGTTTCCAGTGCCTCGGCCTCTGGTCATTAAATAGATCTTGGATTTACTGCGCTACTAAAAGTAGTCAATTTAGTTTCCAGTGCCTCTGCCTCTGGTCATTGAATAGATCTTGGATTTACTGCGCTACTAAAAGTAGTCCATTTAGTTTCCAGTGCCTCGGCCTCTGGTCATTAAATAGATCTTGGATTTACTGCGCTACTAAAAGTAGTCCATTTAGTTTCCAGTGCCTCGGCCTCTGGTCATTAAATAGATCTTGGATTTACTGCGCTACTAAAAGCAGTCCATTTAGTTTCCAGTGCCTCGGCCTCTGGTCATTAAATAGATCTTGGATTTACTGCGCTACTAAAAGCAGTCCATTTAGTTTCCAGTGCCTCGGCCTCTGGTCATTAAATAGATTTTGGATTTACTGCGCTACTAAAAGCAGTCCATTTAGTTTCCAGTGCCTCGGCCTCTGGTCATTAAATAGATCTTGGATTTACTGCGCTACTAAAAGTAGTCCATTTAGTTTCCAGTGCCTCGGCCTCTGGTCATTAAATAGATCTTGGATTTACTGCGCTACTAAAAGTAGTCCATTTAGTTTCCAGTGCCTCGGCCTCTGGTCATTAAATAGATCTTGGATTTACTGCGCTACTAAAAGTAGTCCATTACGTTTCCAGTGCCTCGGCCTCTGGTCATTAAATAGATTTTGGATTTACTGCGCTACTAAAAGTAGTCCATTTAGTTTCCAGTGCTTCGGCCTCTGGTCATTAAATACATCTTGGATTTACTGCGCTACTAAAAGTAGTCCATTTAGTTTCCAGTGCCTCGGCCTCTGGTCATTAAATAGATCTTGGATTTACTGCGCTACTAAAAGCAGTCCATTTCGTTTCCAGTGCCTCGGCCTCTGGTCATTAAATACATCTTGGATTTACTGCGCTACTAAAAGTAGTCAATTTAGTTTCCAGTGCCTCGGCCTCTGGTCATTAAATTGATCTTGGATTTACTGCGCTACTAAAAGTAGTCCATTTAGTTTCCAGTGCCTCGGCCTCTGGTCATTAAATAGATCTTGGATTTACTGCGCTACTAAAAGTAGTCCATTTAGTTTCCAGTGCCTCGGCCTCTGGTCATTAAATACATATTGGATTTACTGCGCTACTAAAAGCAGTCCATTTAGTTTCCAGTGCCTCGGCCTCTGGTCATTAAATAGATCTTGGATTTACTGCGCTACTAAAAGTAGCCCATTTAGTTTCCAGTGCCTCGGCCTCTGGTCATTAAATAGATCTTGGATTTACTGCGCTACTAAAAGTAGTCCATTTAGTTTCCAGTGCCTCGGCCTCTGGTCATTAAATAGATCTTGGATTTACTGCGCTACTAAAAGCAGTCCATTTAGTTTCCAGTGCCTCGGCCTCTGGTCATTAAATAGATCTTGGATTTACTGCGCTACTAAAAGTAGTCCATTTAGTTTCCAGTGCCTCGGCCTCTGGTCATTAAATAGATCTTGGATTTACTGCGCTACTAAAAGTAGTCCATTTAGTTTCCAGTGCCTCGGCCTCTGGTCATTAAATAGATCTTGGATTTACTACGCTACTAAAAGTAGTCCATTAAGTTTCCAGTGCCTCGGCCTCTGGTCATTAAATAGATCTTTGATTTACTGCGCTACTAAAAGTAGTCAATTTAGTTTCCAGTGCCTCTGCCTCTGGTCATTGAATAGATCTTGGATTTACTGCGCTACTAAAAGTAGTCCATTTAGTTTCCAGTGCCTCGGCCTCTGGTCATTAAATAGATCTTGGATTTACTGCGCTACTAAAAGTAGTCCATTTAGTTTCCAGTGCCTCGGCCTCTGGTCATTAAATAGATCTTGGATTTACTGCGCTACTAAAAGCAGTCCATTAAGTTTCCAGTGCCTCGGCCTCTGGTCATTAAATAGATCTTGGATTTACTGCGCTACTAAAAGCAGTCCATTTAGTTTCCAGTGCCTCGGCCTCTGGTCATTAAATACATCTTGGATTTACTGCGCTACTAAAAGCAGTCCATTTAGTTTCCAGTGCCTCTGCCTCTGGTCATTAAATACATCTTGGATTTACTGCGCTACTAAAAGTAGTCCATTTAGTTTCCAGTGCCTCGGCCTCTGGTCATTAAATAGATCTTGGATTTACTGCGCTACTAAAAGTAGTCCATTTAGTTTCCAGTGCCTCGGCCTCTGGTCATTAAATAGATCTTGGATTTACTGCGCTACTAAAAGTAGCCCATTTAGTTTCCAGTGCCTCGGCCTCTGGTCATTAAATAGATCTTGGATTTACTGCGCTACTAAAAGTAGTCCATTTAGTTTCCAGTGCCTCGGCCTCTGGTCATTAAATACATCTTGGATTTACTGCGCTACTAAAAGCAGTCCATTTAGTTTCCAGTGCCTCGGCCTCTGGTCATTAAATAGATCTTGGATTTACTGCGCTACTAAAAGCAGTCCATTTAGTTTCCAGTGCCTCGGCCTCTGGTCATTAAATAGATCTTGGATTTACTGCGCTACTAAAAGCAGTCCATTTAGTTTCCAGTGCCTCGGCCTCTGATCATTAAATAGATCTTGGATTTACTGCGCTACTAAAAGCAGTCCATTTAGTTTCCAGTGCCTCGGCCTCTGGTCATTAAATAGATCTTGGATTTACTGCGCTACTAAAAGCAGTCCATTTAGTTTCCAGTACCTCAGCCTCTGGTCATTAAATAGATTTTGGATTTACTGCGCTACTAAAAGTAGTCCATTTAGTTTCCAGTGCCTCGGCCTCTGGTCATTAAATAGATCTTGGATTTACTGCGCTACTAAAAGTAGTCCATTTAGTTTCCAGTGCCTCGGCCTCTGGTCATTAAATAGATATTGGATTTACTGCGCTACTAAAAGTAGTCCATTACGTTTCCAGTGCCTCGGCCTCTGGTCATTAAATAGATCTTGGATTTACTGCGCTACTAAAAGTAGTCCATTTAGTTTCCAGTGCCTCGGCCTCTGGTCATTAAATACATCTTGGATTTACTGCGCTACTAAAAGTAGTCCATTTAGTTTCCAGTGCCTCGGCCTCTGGTCATTAAATACATATTGGATGTAATATAATGAACTCAACCTAATGGTGATCTGTGACATTTCCTGATCCTGTTTCTTATTCACTTGTCTGATGGGAAAACAGTGAGCTGAATATAGCCTGAGTGCCAGTCTGTATGTGCCATCATGCCAACGCCTTGTCACTCAGCCTCATTGCATGCCAAACTGTATGTCTTGACAATGACGGCACGGAGCTGGCAAGAACACCAACTGATCTAATGTAACAGGGTTGCTTCCGTCCCTCTCCTCGCCCCCTACCTGGGCTTGAACCAGGGACCCTCTGCACACATCGACAACAATCACCCCTCGAAGCACCGTTACCCGTCGCTCCACAAAAGCCGCGGTCCTTTGCAGAGCAATGGGGAAACAACTACTTCAACGTCTCAGAGCGAGCGACGTCACCGATTGAAATGCTACTAGCGCGCACCGCTAACCGTTTCACTCCGGTTACACTAAGACCAGGCTATGCTGAATGTGCAGGTTGAGGATGAATAGGAATTATAAACTGCTACGAAAACGTTGTGCCTTTTGAGTGCAGTGTTGAAACAGTGTTGTCAGGTTGGGGGATTGTGGATGGCTTTCTTCATTAAGTGTTGTGTACACGAGTTGTGGACTAAAAGGAAGTGATATTTTATCATATAAAGTCAAATGAAAATATTTCTATTGAGGGATTTTAAAATGAGTTGTCCTTCTGCCTAGCCTTATGTTGACTGATTGCACTCAAATTAAAAAATGGAATGGCTCTTTCTTGCTTCTGTTTGTTCATAATCAATCAAGACAAAAGTATTTACATGTTATTATGTGCAGTCAATTGGTGTAAAAGATGGAGACTCGTGATCAACCAGACAAAAACACAGATAATTCATTTGAGAAAACCAGGTACTAAGATACGTTTTTTTTCTTCCAGTTTTTGTTTTGGTGAAGACGTTCTTAAGTTTACTAGCAATTATAAATATTTGTGTATTTTTACCGATGAACATATGACCTTTCTATACGGAACGTCTGCCCGACTCCGCAAGTAACGCTCTTAGGGGGAGTTATAGGAAAAACAAAAACACTAAAAGATATTGGTGTATGCTACATATTCCAAACTGTGTCAGACACGAGCGTGTCCTGTTCTGGATTATTTAGCAGGTGCCAAGAGGTATCCTAAAAAATGAACAGAGCAGTACGTTACTTTTTATGTGTCCACAAGTTTGCACCTATACTTGCAATTACTGGGGACACGGGCTGGGAAACCCTGTGAGGTGAGATGGAAGGCGTGTACGGTGAGACTTTGGAATAGATTGTTGGATATGCCAACTGCCAGAATAGCCAGTCAAGTTTTTCAATGGAATCTATCCATAGGGGGGAGCCTGGGCAACTGAAATGTCTGACCTTTTTCAACAGTCTGACCGTGAACATCTGTATGACAACCAAATTAAGGGAGACATAGATATGATTTTTTTTTAAACAACTGTTGATGCAATATGAAAGAAAATGGGTGGAGGAGATTAATCATAAACCCAAATTGAGAACCTTTTGTTTGATTAAGGGTGAATTGGTGTGTGAGAGATATATTATGTATAACCTACCTAAACGCAAGAGATCGCTATGTACACAGGTATGATCAGGGACATTGTCTCTGCGTATTGAAAACAGGTCGGTATTGTGGTGAAACGGAAGAGGAAAGACTATGTAACTATCGTGACCTGGAAGAAATAGAGAATGAAACTAATTTGATCCTCTACTGCCCTTTCTACCACGATATACGCTTGCTCTTATTCCAGAAAGCACACCAGATATACCCTGGCATTATGTAGCTGAGGAGACAGACCACCAGATATACCCTGGCATTATGTGGCTGAGGAGACAGACCACCAGATATACCCTGGCATTATGTGGCTGAGGAGACAGACCACCAGATATACCCTGGCATTATGTAGCTGAGGAGACAGACCACCAGATATACCCTGGCATTATGTGGCTGAGGAGACAGACCACCAGATATACCCTGGCATTATGTAGCTGAGGAGACAGACGACCAGATATACCCTGGCATTATGTGGCTGAGGAGACAGACCACCAGATATACCCTGGCATTATGTGGCTGAGGAGACAGACCACCAGATATACCCTGGCATTATGTGGCTGAGGAGACAGACCACCAGATATACCCTGGCATTATGTGGCTGAGGAGACAGACCACCAGATATACCCTGGCATTATGTAGCTGAGGAGACAGACCACCAGATATACCCTGGCATTATGTGGCTGAGGAGACAGACCACCAGATATACCCTGGCATTATGTGGCTGAGGAGACAGACCACCAGATATACCCTGGCATTATGTGGCTGAGGAGACAGACCACCAGATATACCCTGGCATTATGTGGCTGAGGAGACAGACCACCAGATATACCCTGGCATTATGTAGCTGAGCCATGAGGAGACAGACCACCAGATATACCCTGGCATTATGTGGCTGAGGAGACAGACCACCAGATATACCCTGGCATTATGTGGCTGAGGAGACAGACCACCAGATATACCCTGGCATTATGTGGCTGAGGAGACAGACCACCAGATATACCCTGGCATTATGTGGCTGAGGAGACAGACCACCAGATATACCCTGGCATTATGTGGCTGAGGAGACAGACCACCAGATATACCCTGGCATTATGTGGCTGAGGAGACAGACCACCAGATATACCCAGGCATTATGTGGCTGAGGAGACAGACCACCAGATATACCCTGGCATTATGTGGCTGAGGAGACAGACCACCAGATATACTCAGGCATTATGTGGCTGAGGAGACAGACCACCAGATATACCCTGGCATTATGTGGCTGAGGAGACAGACCACCAGATATACCCAGGCATTATGTGGCTGAGGAGACAGACCACCAGATATACCCTGGCATTATGTGGCTGAGGAGACAGACCACCAGATATACCCTGGCATTATGTGGCTGAGGAGACAGACCACCAGATATACCCTGGCATTATGTGGCTGAGGAGACAGACCACCAGATATACCCTGGCATTATGTAGCTGAGCCATGAGGAGACAGACCACCAGATATACCCTGGCATTATGTGGCTGAGGAGACAGACCACCAGATATACCCTGGCATTATGTGGCTGAGGAGACAGACCACCAGATATACCCTGGTATTATGTAGCTGAGGAGACAGACCACCAGATATACCCTGGCATTATGTGGCTGAGGAGACAGACCACCAGATATACCCTGGCATTATGTGGCTGAGGAGACAGACCACCAGATATACCCTGGCATTATGTGGCTGAGCCATGAGGAGACAGACCACCAGATATACCCCTGGCATTATGTGGCTGAGGAGACAGACCACCAGATATACCCTGGCATTATGTGGCTGAGGAGACAGACCACCAGATATACCCTGCCATTATGTGGCTGAGGAGACAGACCACCAGATATACCCCTGGCATTATGTGGCTGAGGAGACAGACCACCAGATATACCCTGGCATTATGTGGCTGAGCCATGAGGAGAAACTGAAATGTTTTTTTTGTCCATTGTGAAATTTCAGTTTGCGGAATATTTAGGTAAAGCCTGGAATAAAAGAAAAAAGGGCTGCCTATAATTAAATTGTAAAAATATTTAGCTTCTATGTGGTAAATGGTACGTCGTGTGTATATAAGATTGTGTACATGCTTGTCTCCCATATGAATCTTCTCTTTGTGGCAGACTGGGTTCAGATGCCTTCTGTTTCACTGTTCTGGATGTATTTATCTGTATATGTTATGTATGTATATATATATATGTACAGTGTGTATGTATGTATATTATTTTACTGCTCTTGGGATATAATTATTGTTTTGATAAACGTATTTACTCTTATGTATTGATTTTTACGTTAGAATGTTTCACTCTTTATGCGATGTGCAATGCAGAGAACACCGGCAGAAGAATTATATAATTTAATTACCACAGTGAATTATTGTAATCTTTGTTTATGTGTCAATTAATCCCATACGGGATGGGTTGCCATCTGGCGATTTGACACGAAAATAAAATGTACTTCATTCATACAATGTTTTGATACTTTTTCGACATTATTGACGTACCAATGACACTGCTGCATATTGAGATATTGAAAAGGTTATTTTTTTGCGCAATAGGTACTTGGGGTTTAGAGATAATACAAGATAGCCTGGCCCCAGATCTGTTTAGAGATAATACAAGATGGCCTGGCCTCAGATCTGTTTAGAGATAATACAAGATAGCCTGGCCCCAGATCTGTTTAGAGATAATACAAGATAGCCTGGCCTCAGATCTGTTTGTGCTCTCATGAAGAGAGCACGAAAACACCTTTTCCCCCTCAGCAGACTGAAAAATTTGGCATGGGTCCCCAGATCCTCAAAAGGTTATACAGCTGCACCATCGAGAGCATCCTGACCGGTTGCATCACCGCCTGGTATGGCAACTGCTCGGCCTCCGACCGCAAGGCACTACAGAGGGTAGTGCGTACGGCCCAGTACATCACTGGGGCCAAGCTTCCTGCCATCCTGGACCTATATACTAGGCGGTGTCAGAGGAAAGCCCAAAAAATTGTCAAAGACTCCAGTCACCCAAGTCATAGACTGTTCTCTCTGCTACCACGCGGCAAGCGGTACTGGAGCGCCATGTCTAGGTCCAAAAGGCTCCATAACAGCTTCTACCCCCAAGCCATAAGACTGCAGAACAATTAATCAAATGGCCACCCGGACTATTTATATTGAGACCCCCCCCTTTGTTTTTACGCTGCTGCCACTCACTGTTTATTATCTATGCATAGTCACTTTACCCCTACCTACATGTACAAATTACCTCGACTAACCTGTACACCCGCACATTGACTCGGTACCGGTACCCCCTGTATATAGCCTCCTGCACATTGACTCGGTAAAGGTACCCCCTGTATATATGCCTCATTATTGTTATTTTATTTTTTACTTTTGTTTATTTAGTAAATATTTTTTAAACTCTATTTCTTGAACTGCATTGTTGGTTAAGGGCTTGTAAGTAAGCATTCCATTGTAAGGTCTACACCTGTTGTATTCGGCACGTGACAAATAACAGTAGTAACCAAAAATGTGTTAAACAAATCAAAATATATTTAAAATGTGAAATTCTTCAAAGTAACCACCCTTTGCCATGATGATAGCTTTGCAAACTCAGCTTCATGAGGTAGTCACCTGGAATGCATTTCAATTAACAGGTGTGCCTTCTTAACACTTAATTTGTGGAATTTCTTTCCTTCTTAATGCATTTGAGCCAATCAGTTCTGTTGTGACAAGGTAGGGGGGTATACAGAAGATAGCCCTATTTGGTAAAAGACCAAGTCCATATTATGGCAAGAACAGCTCGAATAAGCAAAGAGAAACGACAGTCCATCATTACTTTAAGACAGTCAGTCAATCTGGAAAATGTCAAGAACTTTGAAAGTTTCTTCAAGTGCAGTCGCAAAAACCATCAAGTGTTATGATGAAACTGGCTCTCATGAGGACTGCCACAGGAATGGAAGACCCAGAGTTACCTCTGCTGCAGAGGATAAGTTCATCAGAGTTACCAGCCTCAGAAATTGCAGCCCAAATAAATGTTTCACAGAGTTCAAGTAACAGACACATCTCAACATCAACTGTTCAGAGGAGACTGTGTGCATCAGGCCTTCATGGTCCAATTGCTGCAAAGAAACCACTACTAAAGGACACCAATAATAAGAAGAGACTTGCTTGGGTCAAGAAACACCAGCAATTTGTCCTTTGGTCTGGAGTCCAAATGTGAGATTTTTGGTTCCAACCACTGTGTCTTTGTGAGACGCAGAGTAGGTGAACGGATGATCTCCGCATGTGTGGTTCCCACCGTGAAGCATGGAGGAGGAAGTGTTATGGTGTGGGGGTGCTTTGCTGATGACACTGTCTGTGATTTATTTAGAATTCAATGCACACTTAACCAGCATGGCTACCACAGCATTCTGCAGCGATACACCATCCCATTTGGTTTAGGCTTAGTGGGACTATCATTTATTTTTCAACAGGACAATGACCCAACACACCACCAGTCTGTGTAAGGGCTATTTTACCAAGAAGGAGAGTGATGCAATGCAATGCAAATATCACGGTACAGCTATATGGACACTCAATCATTACGGTATTTTTTATTGGTAAATTTACAAACATATATAATGATAAATAGACTTGAAACTTGTATCTCATTATGGTAAATGGTGAAATAAGTATAGCCAGTTATACAGTGGGGAGAACAAGTATTTGATACACTGCCGATTTTGCAGGTTTTCCTACTTTCAAAGCATGTAGAGGTCTGTAATTTTTATCAGAGGTACACTTCAACTGTGAGAGACGGAATCTAAATAAAAAATCCAGAAAATCACATTGTATGATTTTAAGTAATTAATTTGCATTTTATTGCATGACATAAGTATTTGATACATCAGAAAAGCAGAACTTAATATTTGGTACAGAAACCTGTGTTTGCAATTACAGAGATTATATGTTTCCTGTAGGTCTTGACCAGGTTTGCACACACTGCAGCAGGGATTTTGGCCCACTCCTCCATACAGACCTTCTCCAGATCCTTCAGGTTTCGGGACTTTCAGCTCCCTCCAAAGATTTTCTATTGGGTTCAGGTCTGGTGACTGGCTAGGCCACTCCAGGACCTTGAGATGCTTCTTACGTAGCCACTCCTTAGTTGCCCTGGCTGTGTGTTTCGGGTCGTTGTCATGCTGGAAGACCCAGCCACGACCCATCTTCAATGCTCTTACTGAGGGAAGGAGGTTGTTGGCCAAGATCTCGCGATACATGGCCCCATCCATCCTCCCCTCAATACGGTGCAGTCGTCCTGTCCCCTTTGCAGAAAAGCATCCCCAAAGAATGATGTTTCCACCTCCATGCTTCACGGTTGGGATGGTGTTCTTGGGGTTGTACTCATCCTTCTTCTTCCTCCAAACACGGCGAGTGGAGTTTAGACCAAAAAGCTCTATTTTTGTCTCATCAGACCACATGACCTTCTCCCATTCCTCCTCCGGATCATCCAGATGGTCATTGGCAAACTTCAGACGGGCCTGGACATGCGCTGGCTTGAGCAGAGGGACCTTGCGTGTACTGCAGGATTTTAATCCATGACGGCGTAGTGTGTTACTAATGGTTTTCTTTGAGACTGTGGTCCCAGCTCTCTTCAGGTCATTGACCAGGTCCTGCCGTGTAGTTCTGGGCTGATCCCTCACCTTCCTCATGATCATTGATGCCCCACGAGGTGAGATCTTGCATGGAGCCCCAGACCGAGGGTGATTGACCGTCATCTTGAACTTCTTCCATTTTCTAATAATTGCGCCAACAGTTGTTGCCTTCTCACCAAGCTGCTTGCCTATTGTCCTGTAGCCCATCCCAGCCTTGTGCAGGTCTACAATTTTATCCCTGATGTCCTTACACAGCTCTCTGGTCTTGGCCATTGTGGAGAGGTTGGAGTCTGTTTGATTGAGTGTGTGGACAGGTGTCTTTTATACAGGTAACGAGTTCAAACAGGTGCAGTTAATACAGGTAATGAGTGGAGAACAGGAGGGCTTCTTAAAGAAAAAATTAACAGGTCTGTGAGAGCCGGAATTCTTACTGGTTGGTAGGTGATCAAATACTTATGTCATGCAATAAAATGCAAATTAATTACTTAAAAATCATACAATGTGATTTTCTGGATTTTTGTTTTAGATTCCGTCTCTCACAGTTGAAGTGTACCTATGGTAAAAATTACAGACCTCTACATGCTTTGTAAGTAGGAAAACCTACAAAATCGGCAGTGTATCAAATACTTGTTCTCCCCACTGTAATTGTAATGGCTTAGTTGATAATAACAAAAGAATAACAATATTTACATGGCTCAAAGAGAAGGAATATAATATCTATTGTTTACAGGAAACTCATTCAACAATTCTAGATGAAGTTGCGTGGAAAAAGGAATGGGGGGGCGAAATATACTTCTCCCATGGGCAAAGAAACTCAAAAGGGGTGGTGATCTTAATTAATAGTAATTTCGATCCGAATGTGCAAATTGTCCAAATAGATAAACAATCACCCACATGCTCTTAAGGAAATCATGAATGTCATGGATACATTAGAACTAGTAGATATATGGAGGCTTAAATATCCTGATCTAGTGAGATATACACTGCTCAAAAAAATTAAGGGAACACTAAAATAATACATCCAAGATCGGAATGAATGAAATAATCTTATTAAATACTTTTTTCTTTACATAGTTGAATGTGCTGACAACAAAATCACACAAAAATTATCAATGGAAATCAAATGTATCAACCCATGGAGGTCTGGATTTGGAGTCACCCTCAAAATTAAAGTGGAAAACCACACTACAGGCTGATCCAACTTTGATGTAATGTCCTTAAAACAAGTCAAAATGAGGCTCAGTAGTGTGTGTGGCATCCACGTGCCTGTATGACCTCCCTACAACGCCTGGGCATGCTCCTGATGAGGTGGCGGATGGTTTCCTGAGGGATCTCCTCCCAGACCTGGACTAAAGCATCTGCCAACTCCTGGACAGTCTGTGGTGCAACGTGGCGTTGGTGGATGGAGCGAGACATGATGTCCCAGATGTGCTCAATTGGATTCAGGTCTGGGGAACAGGCGGACCAGTCCATAGCATCAATGCCTTCCTCTTGCAGGAACTGCTGACACACTCCAGCCACATGAGCTCTAGCATTGTCTTGCATTAGGAGGAACCCAGGGCCAACCGCACCAGCATATGGTCTCACAAGGGGTCTGAGGATACCTAATGGCAGTCAGGCTACCTCTGGCGAGCACATGGAGGGCTGTGCGACCCCCCAAAGAAATGCCACCCCACACCATGACTGACCCACCGCCAAACCGGTCATGCTGGAGGATGTTGCAGGCAGCAGAACATTCTCCACTGCGTCTCCAGACTCTGTCACGTCTGTCACATGTGCTCAGTGTGAACCTGCTTTCATCTGTGAAGAGCACAGGGCCCCAGTGGCGAATTTGCCAATCTTGGTGTTCTCTGGCAAATGCCAAACGTCCTGCACGGTGTTGGGCTGTAAGCACAACCCCCACCTGTGGATGTCGGGCCCTCATACCACCCTCATGGAGTCTGTTTCTGACCGTTTGAGCAGACACATGCACATTTGTGGCCTGCTGGAGGTCATTTTGCAGGGCTCTGGCAGTGCTCCTCCTGCTCCTCCTTGCACAAAGGCGGAGGTAGCGGTCCTGCTGCTGGGTTGTTGCCCTCCTACGGCCTCCTCCACGTCTCCTGATGTACTGGCCTGTCTCCTGGTAGCGCCTCCATGCTCTGGACACTACGCTGACCGACACAGCAAACCTTCTTGCCACAGCTCGCATTGATGTGCCATCCTGGATGAGCTGCACTACCTGAGCCATTTGTGTGGGTTGTAGACTCCGTCTCATGCTACCACTAGAGTGAAAGCACCGCCAGCATTCAAAAGTGACCAAAACATCAGCCAGGAAGCATAGGAACTGAGAAGTGGTCTGTGGTCACCACCTGCAGAACCACTTCTTTATTGGGGGTGTCTTGCTAATTACCTATAATTTCCACCTGTTGTCTATTCCATTTGCACAACAGCATGTGAAATGTATTGTCAATCAGTGTTGCTTCCTAAGTGGACAGTTTGATTTCACAGAAGTGTGATTGACTTGGAGTTACATTGTGTTGTTTAAGTGTTCCCTTTATTTTTTTGAGCAGTGTATATTACGTATTGGATCACAAAAAAATACAATTTTTACATTACCATGTAGTTTACCAATAAAATGGTCTGATGGTGATATACTTGGAATACATATCCCAAATGAAATAAATGATCTCACTACAATACATTTTAATAGAAAGTTAGCAAAAATAGAAAAGATCTTGCTACCATGGAAAGGTAAATACCTGTCAATTTGTGGAAAAATCACTCTGATTTAACTCTTTAGTATTATCCCAGTTTACCTATTTGCTTATGGTCTTGCCTACGCCTAGCGAACAGTTTTTAAAAATATATGAGGAAAAAATATTCAATTTTATTTGGAACGTCAAGCCAGACAAAATTAAACTGGCCTATTTATATAATAAATATGAATTCGAAGGACAGAAATGATTAAATATTAAAGCATTAGACCCATCACTAAAAGCTTCAGTCATACAAAAGTTATACTTAAATCCGAACTGGTTCTCTAGCAAATTAGTAAGATTGTTTCCCTTTATTCAGATTACAACCTCTCACTTTCAATTATTTGAAAAGGAAATCATTTCCCAAATATCACTATTTCTAAAACAAGCCATAGAAAGTTTGTTGCAATTTAAATTTAATCATCCAGAAACGACAGAACAAATAATGCAACAAATATTGTGGTTAAACTCAAATATACAAATTGACAAAAAAACTTTTTTTTTGGACAAAATGTTTTAAAAAGGTATAATCTTCGTAAATGATATCATAGGTAGGACTGGTGGAGTTATGTCGCACATGCAGCTAACAAAAACATATGGAAATGTCTGCTCTACCCAAAATTACAACCAAATAAATGCAGCCTTACCGCAAAAATGGAAGAGGAAAGTGGAAGGGGGAGAAAGTAAGGAACTTGTCTGTCGGCCTTGCATTAAAGAACATAATTGGTTAAGGAAAACTGTGATAAATAAAAAAGTATACCAGTTTCATTTAAGGACCAAAGGATTGACAGCCGTCCCATATAGATTGCAAAATAGTTGGGAAGAGATTTTTGACATACCGATCCCATGGCATAGTGTTTATGAACTGATACGCAAAACGACACCGGATTCAAAACTTAGAATCTTTCAATTTAAATTATTATATACAATTCTTGCTACCAATAGAATGTTATTTATATGGGGGATACAATCTTCCCAGCTCTGCAGATTTTGCTGCGAAGAGACAGAATCATTAGATCATTTGTTTTGGTACTGTCCATCTGTAGCTTGTTTTTGGTCACAGGTCCAGGAATGGCTGAAGGATTGCAATATTTACCTGGAGCTAACCTTGCAGATAGCACTACTGGGTGATCTGAAAAGTCATAGTCAATCGATCAATAATATAATAATACTTTTAGCAATTTTTTATATTTTCAATTCACAATCTGTAGAAACAATGAGAATAGAAAGGTTCAGAACTTTTGTAAAACATCACAGTACAGTTGAAAAATATATGGCAAATAGAAATCCAATATGGATGGTGTTAAGAAATAGACGGGAGGTGTTGAATGGAGCTGAAGGATGGGACTAATAACAAATAACAACAACTAATAACAACAAGATAACTAATGTAAAGCATACTGTGTCCATAATAAGTATATAGGTTATAGGTTGAGAGCTTTTGGGAAAGAGCACAGTTAGAAAGATATGGCAAATAGAAGCAAACCGGATGGACATCATGAAAATGATCGGAGAGGTTGAGGGTAGAGGAAGTTCAGGAGTAAAAAAAACAAAATATAATTATTGTAAAATTGACTGTGTCCATAAAATGTAGATAGTAAGTATAAGCTAGAAGTAGAGGCCTAAGCATTGTTGTTCACTAGTTTACTCCAAGTAGGGAAAGGGTGGTGTTGGAAAGTAATAAAGGGGAATATATATTTTTAAAAGGATATGTATATACAGTGGGGAAAAAAGTATTTAGTCAGCCACCAATTGTGCAAGTTCTCCCACTTAAAAAGATGAGAGAGGCCTGTAATTTTCATCATAGGTACACGTAAACTATGACAGACAAAATGAGAAAAAAAAATCCAGAAAATCACATTGTAGGATTTTTAATGAATTTATTGGCATATGATGGTGGAAAATAAGTATTTGGTCAATAACAAAAGTTTCTCAATACTTTGTTATATACCCTTTGTTGGCAATGACACAGGTCAAACGTTTTCTGTAAGTCTTCACAAGGTTTTCACACACTGTTGCTGGTATTTTGGCCCATTCCTCCATGCAGATCTCCTCTAGAGCAGTGATGTTTTGGGGCTGTCGCTGGGCAACACAGACTTTCAACTCCCTCCAAAGATTTTCTATGGGGTTGAGATCTGGAGACTGGCTAGGCCACTCCAGGACCTTGAAATGCTTCTTACGAAGCCACTCCTTCGTTGCCCGGGCGGTGTGTTTGGGATCATTGTCATGCTGAAAGACCCAGCCACGTTTCATCTTCAATGCCCTTGCTGATGGAAGGAGGGTTTCACTCAAAATCTCACGATACATGGCCCCATTCATTCTTTCCTTTACACGGATCAGTCGTCCTGGTCCCTTTGCAGAAAAACAGCCCCAAAGCATGATGTTTCCAACCCCATGCTTCACAGTAGGTATGGTGTTCTTTGGATGCAACTCAGCATTCTTTGTCCTCCAAACACAACGAGTTGAGTTTTTACCAAAAAGTTATATTTTGGTTTCATCTGACCATATGACATTCTCCCAATCCTCTTCTGGATCATCCAAATGCACTCTAGCAAACTTCAGACGGGCCTGGACATGTACTGGCTTAAGCAGGGGGACACGTCTGGCACTGCAGGATTTGAGTCCCTGGCGGCGTAGTGTGTTACTGATGGTAGGCTTTGTTACTTTGGTCCCAGCTCTCTGCAGGTCATTCACTAGGTCCCCCCGTGTGGTTCTGGGATTTTTGCTCACCGTTCTTGTGATCATTTTGACCCCACGGGGTGAGATCTTGCGTGGAGCCCCAGATCGAGGGAGATTATCAGTGGTCTTGTATGTCTTCCATTTCCTAATAATTGCTCCCACAGTTGACTTCTTCAAACCAAGCTGCTTACCTATTGCAGATTCAGTCTTCCCAGCCTGGTGCAGGTCTACAATTTTGTTTCTGGTGTCCTTTGACAGCTCTTTGGTCTTGGCCATAGTGGAGTTTGGAGTGTGACTGTTTGAGGTTGTGGACAGGTGTCTTTTATACTGATAACGAGTTCAAACAGGTGCCATTTAAACAGGTAACGAGTGGAGGACAGAGGAGCCTCTTAAAGAAGAAGTTACAGGTCTGTGAGAGCCAGAAATCTTGCTTGTTTGTAGGTGACCAAATACTTATTTTCCACCATAATTTGCAAATACATTTATTAAAAATACTACAATGTGATTTTCTGGAAAAAAAATTCTCAATTTGTCTGTCATAGTTGACGTGTACCTATGATGAAAATTACAGGCCTCTCTCATCTTTTTAAGTGGGAGAACTTGCACAATTGGTGGCTGACGAAATACTTTTTTTCCCCACTGTATGTATAGTGATGTATGTATAGTGATGGAGTGCTGCATCAGATGACCTGGCCTCCACAATCACCCGACCTCAACTCAATTGAGATGGTTTGGGATGAGTTGGACGGCAGAGTGAAGGAAAAGCAGCCAACAAGTGCTCAGCATATTTACAGTTCAGTCATTTAGCAGACGCCCTTATCCAGAGCGACTTACAGTTAGTGAGTGCATACATTTTTTTTTCTTCATATGTGGGAACTCCTTCAAGACTGTTGGACAAGCATTCCAGGTGAAACTGGTTGAGAGAATGCCAAGAGTGTGCAAAGCTGTCATCAAGGCAAAGGGTGGCTATTTGAAGAGTCTCAAATATTAAATATATTTTGATTTGTTTAACACTTTTATTGTTACAACATGATTCCATATGTGTTATTTCATAGTTTTGATGTCTTCACTATTATTCTACAATGTAAAAAATAGTAAAAAATAAAGAAAAACCCTTGAACGAGGAGGTGTCCAAACTTTTGACTGGTAGTGTATGTTCTGACAAAAATATGTTTTAATCATATGTATAGTAGAGCCCAATAGAGGAAGCAAAGGACGACCAAGGGCTTTCTTTCTTGGATATAGAATACTGTTTTAAAAGAGTCCAAGACTGACACTGACTAACTACATTTCATTTGTGTTTTAGCAAAATGAGAAATAGAAAACAGATACTATGGTCCTGTTCCCAGCATGGACGTTTCCTATGTCTTGTTGAACCCATTAAATGGGATTTATATTTAACAGATACTATGTTCCCAGCATGAACGTTTCCTATGTCTTGTTGAACCCATTAAATGGGATTTATATTTAACAGATACTATGTTCCCAGCATGAACGTTTCCTATGTCTTGTTGAACCCATTAAATGGGATTTATATTTAACAGATACTATGTTCCCAGCATGAACGTTTCCTATGTCTTGTTGAACCCATTAAATGGGATTTATTTTTAACAGATACTATGTTCCCAGCATGAACGTTTCCTATGTCTTGTTGAACCCATTAAATGGGATTTATATTTAACAGATACTATGTTCCCAGCATGAACGTTTCCTATGTCTTGTTGAACCCATTAAATGGGATTTATATTTAACAGATACTATGTTCCCAGCATGAACGTTTCCTATGTCTTGTTGAACCCATTAAATGGGATTTATTTTTAACAGATACTATGTTCCCAGCATGAATGTTTCCTATGTCTTGTTGAACCCATTAAATGGGATTTATATTTAACAGATACTATGTTCCCAGCATGAACGTTTCCTATGTCTTGTTGAACCCATTAAATGGGATTTATATTTAACAGATACTATGTTCCCAGCATGAACGTTTCCAATGTCTTGTTGAACCCATTAAATGGGATTTATATTCAACAGATACTATGTTCCCAGCATGAACGTTTCCAATGTCTTGTTGAACCCATTAAATGGGATTTATATTTAACAGATACTATGTTCCCAGCATGAACGTCTCTTATGTCTTGTTGAACCCATTAAATGGGATTTATATTTAACAGATACTATGTTCCCAGCATGAACGTTTCCTGTCTTGTTGAACCCATTAAATGGGATTTATTTTTAACAGATACTATGTTCCCAGCATGAACGTTTCCTATGTCTTGTTGAACCCATTAAATGGGATTTATATTTAACAGATACTATGTTCCCAGCATGAACGTTTCCTATGTCTCTCTGAGTCCCAAATGGCACCCTATTCCCTACATAGTGCACTACTTTTGACTGGGGCTCTGGTTAAAAGTAGTGCACTATGTAGGGAATAGGGGTGCCATTTGGGACGAACCCTTGATTCCCAAATCGTTTACAGGAAAACAGAAACTGGTTATTGTCTACAGAAAGCAAATTCTATGTGTAAAAAATTGCACATTGTATATCTGAAATATGGACATGATCAGTTTTATTGTCCAGTACAACCTGATATAAGAAAGTGATATCAGAACTAAATCTATGGATTATGCTGTACAAACCCATCGCCTGATTCATTGATTCAAGGTCGCGCGTCATTTTTCAAAACAGGAAAGCAGAACAACTGTATAGACAATAATGTCGTAACAATCTGAAAGAACTAAAGTGTTTATGATCCAGAGTGTCTGATTAACACCAGTTTTTCTAGAACGTTCCCTCTGCATTTTATTGCAGAACCCAGAGTATCTACTGGTTTAGGTAGAGGTCCTGTTGTAACCTGGCCAGTGCCGTCAGTAGATTCTCGCTGGCCCCCCCTACAGGGGAGTCTACAGGAGAGTCCTGCTGGAAGGAACTCCTGGAGATGTATCCCTGGTCTGACCCACTGATGGGTCTCTTCTCCTGGGAAGAGGGGTTCATCACCTCCCCACCCTCCTCCATCTCTGGCAGGGGAGGGAGGTACCGAATCGGACTATCCGTCGGTACAGGTGGGGTAACCTGGATGGAGCTGAAGGACAGCTGTGATTGGCCCATCTTGACAGGAAGTGATAGGTCCATCTCTACAGGCTGCTGTGATTGGTAGCCATTCTCTGTGGACACAGAGGTGGTTTCTGGGATAGCGCTGAGGCCACAGAGTGACAGCTGGAGAGACATCAGTTGTTCCAGGGTGTCAGCAGAGGGTTGACAAGATGAAGGACTGTATGACTCCTCCTCTTCCTCGCTCTCTAGAGGGCAGCGGTCTGCTGTTCCCGACCTCTCCTGTAGGCGGAGACAGTTCTCTCTGGCCAGGGGTGGCTCACTCAGAAGAAGATCTGACAACCCACAGGGTTGACTGTCCAGGGCATGGGGGTACAGATCAGAGATAAGTACCCCGGGTGGGGCCTCAACGACTGGGTATGATGGGTAGACCTGGTGGCTGTCAGAGCTGACCCTTGGAAGAACCTCCAGCACAGACGTCCCATCACCTGGAAGAAGAATACTTTATTCATCCATACTAGACAGAAATGTTTTCTGCTGTACCCAACCACTAGCCTGGGCTGTTTGTGCTATCATTCCACTCCTTTCAGGCTACCCAACCCCTAGCCTGGGCTGTTTGTGCTATCATTCCACTCCTTTCAGGCTATCCAACCCCTAGCCTGGGCTGTTTGTGCCATCATTCCATTCCTTTCAGGCTACCCAACCCCTAGCCTGGGCTGTTTGTGCTATCATTCCACTCCTTTCAGGCTACCCAACCCCTAGCCTGGGCTGTTTGTGCTATCATTCCACTCCTTTCAGGCTACCCAACCCCTAGCCCGGGCTGTTTGTGCTATCATTCCACTCCTTTCAGGCTACCCAACCCCTAGCCTGGGCTGTTTGTGCTATCATTCCACTCCTTTCAGGCTACCCAACCCCTAGCCCAGGCTGTTTGTGCTATCATTCCACTCCTTTCAGGCTACCCAACCCCTAGCCTGGGCTGTTTGTGCTATCATTCCACTCCTGTCAGGCTACCCAACCCCTAGCCTGGGCTGTTTGTGCTATCATTCCACTCCTGTCAGGCTACCCAACCCCTAGCCTGGGCTGTTTGTGCTATCATTCCACTCCTGTCAGGCTACCCAACCCCTAGCCTGGGCTGTTTGTGCTATCATTCCACTCCTTTCAGGCTACCCAACCCCTAGCCTGGGCACCAGTCTGTTTGTGCTATCATTCCACTCCTTTCAGGCTACCCAACCCCTAGCCTGGGCACCAGTCTGTTTGTGCTATCATTCCACTCCTTTCAGGCTACCCAACCCCTAGCCTGGGCTGTTTGTGCTATCATTCCACTCCTTCAGGCTACCCAACCCCTAGCCTGGGCACCAGTCTGTTTGTGCTATCATTCCACTCCTTCAGGCTACCCAACCCCTAGCCTGGGCTGTTTGTGCTATCATTCCACTCCTTCAGGCTACCCAACCCCTAGCCTGGGCACCAGTCGGTTTGTGCTATCATTCCACTCCTTCAGGCTACCCAACCCCTAGCCTGGGCACCAGTCTGTTTGTGCTATCATTCCACTCCTTTCAGGCTACCCAACCCCTAGCCTGGGCTGTTTGTGCTATCATTCCACTCCTTTCAGGCTACCCAACCCCTAGCCTGGGCTGTTTGTGCCATCATTCCACTCCTTTCAGGCTACCCAACCCCTAGCCTGGGCTGTTTGTGCTATCATTCCACTCCTGTCAGGCTACCCAACCCCTAGCCTGGGCTGTTTGTGCTATCATTCCACTCCTGTC
>NW_025533902.1:40000-102500 GCF_020615455.1 Coregonus clupeaformis | reverse complement strand
CAGACCCCTTCCCTTTAAGTATTCAGACCCCTTCCCTTTAAGTATTCAGACCCCTTCCCTTTAAGTATTCAGACCCCTTCCCTTTTTTCCACGTGTTGTTACGTTACAGCCTTATCAAATCCTCATCAATCTACACACAATACAATACCCCATAACCACATTTTTTACATTTTAGTCATTTAGCAGACCATCTTATCCAGAGCGACTTACAGTTAGTGAGTGCATACATTGTCATACTGGTCCCCCCGTGGGGAAACGAACCCACAACCCTGGCGTTGCAAATGCCATGCTCTACCAACTGAGCTACACGGGACCATTGACAAAGCGAAAACAGGGTTTTAGACATTTTTTCAAAATTATTACAAATAAAAAACAGAAATACTTTATTTACATAAGTGTTCAGACCCTTTGCTATGAGACTCGAAATTGAGATCAGGTGCATCCTGTTTCCATTGATCATCCTTGAGATGTTTCTACATTTTGATTGGAGTCCACCTGTGGTAAATTCAATTGATTGGACATATATTTGGAAAGGCACACACCTGTCTATATAAGGTCCCACAGTTGACAGTGCATGTCAGAGCAAAAACCAAGCCATGAGGTCGAAGGAATTGTCCGTAGAGCTCCGAAACAGGATTGTGTCGAGGCACAGATCTGGGGAAGGGTACCAAAACATTTATGCAGCATTGAAGGTCCCCAAGAACACAGTGGCCTCCATCGTTCTTAAATGGAAGAAGTTTGGAACCACCAAGACTCTTCCTAGAGCTGGCCGCCCGGCCAAACTGAGCAATCGGGGAGAAGGGCCTTGGTCAGGGAGATGACCAAGAACCCGATGGTCACTCTGACAGAGCTCCAGAGTTCCTCTGTGGAGATGGGAGAACCTTCCAGAAGGACAACCATCTCTGCAGCACTCCACCAATCAGGCCTTTATGGTAGAGTGGCCAGACGGAAGCCACTCCTCAGTAAAAGGCACATGACAGCCCGCTTGGAGTTTGCCAAAAGGCACCTAAAGACTCAGACCATGAGAAACAAGATTCTCTGGTCTGATGAAACCAAGATTGAACTCTTTGGCCTGAATGTCAAGCGTCACGTCTGGAGGAAACCTGGCACCATCCCTACGGTGAAGCATGGTGGTGGCAGCATCATGCTGTGGGGATGTTTTTCAGCGGCAAGGACTGGGAGACTAATCAGGATCGAGGGGAAAGATGAACGGAGCAAAGTACAGAGAGATCCTTGATGAAAACCTGCTTCAGAGCACTCAGGACCTCAGACTGGGGCAAAGGTTCACCTTCCAACAGGACAACGACCCTAAGCACACAGCCAAGCTTCGGGACAAGTCTCTGAATGTCCTTGAGTGGCCCAGCCAGAGCCCGGACTTGAAACACCACTGGATAGACTGTGCAGCGACGTTCCCCATCCAACCTGACAGAGCTTGAGAGGATCTGCAGGGAAGAATGGGAGAAACTCCCCAAATACAGGTGTGCCAAGCTTGTAGCGTCATACCCACGAAGACTTGAGGCTGTAATCGCTGTCAAAGGTGCTTCAACAAAGTACTGAGTAAAGGGTCTGAATACTTACGTAAACGTGATATTTCTGTTTTTCTATTTTTCATACATTTGCAAAAATTTCTACAAACCTGTTTTTGCTTTGTCATTATGGGGGTATTGTGTGTAGATTGATGAGGGGGAAAGATTAAAATCTGGGGAAGAACCACAGCGATGAAGTGTGACACAGGATGTGCAGTGTCTTGCTTTGCAAATCTAAAATGTTCTAGGTCAAACCATTGGAAGGGAAACAACACGTCTTCGGCACCAATGTCTTTGACGTCATGTAGCTAGCTACAGACACAATTCTACTGACGATACACTTCTTTAAGCAGAGAGAAGGGTGTAAAAAACCCTAACACTTAGAGTAGGGCTCCATATTCCCTATATAGTGCACTTCTTTTGACCAGAACCCTTTAAGCTATCACTTGATAGGGAGTAGGGAGTCATTTGGGACGTGTCCTTAGTTAAAGGGCACCTGCATATCAGACCTACCGACTTCATAATACATTCATAAGCCATTCCCAACCTTAATAACCATACCATGTCAGTGTCCTGCCAGTGTCTGTCGTTGGAGCACTGCAGCGAGACTCTGTAGTTCTGTGAGCGCTGGTCTGTACTGAACCCGACAGTGAGCACGGCTCTGCCTTGTGGTCCGGTGGACCGCTCCAACGTAGCATTGGGCCTCCACAGACTCCCTTTATACAAAAAACAAAAGGAAACAATGTCGGAACCGAGTACCAGCACCTCAAATCCTCCTCCTTCCTCCTCTGCTCCCATCCTCCCTACTCCTCCTCCTCCTTCCTCCTCTGCTCCCATCCTCCCTACTCCTCCTCCTCCTTCCTCCTCTGCTCCCATCCTCCCTTCTATTACTTGACTTCATCCACCTCTTACTGTGGAGCTCCTGGCCCTAGATATGAACAGTACCGACGCCCAAAATGAGTACCGGCACCTATTTCAGCCCAAGTCAAGCCACTGGTCATAATACAATATGAATGTTATACCTGTATGACTTGATTTGAATATATTTATTTAACTAAATGCTAATTAATTAATTAATAACAACCAACTGGTCTCTTGGACGTCACAACACTGACTACTCACCACTTCATATAACACGATAGTAATGTGATTGGTCACTCACCACTTCATATAACATTAGAGTAATGTGATTGGTCACTCACCACTTCATATAACACAATAGTAACGTGATTGGTCACTCACCACTTCATATAACATGATAGTAATGTGATTGGCCACTCACCACTTCATATAACATGATAGTAATGTGATTGGTCACTCACCACTTCATTTAACATGATAGTAATGTGATTGGTCACTCACCACTTCATATAACATGATAGTAATGTGATTGGTCACTCACCACTTCATATAACATGATAGTAATGTGATTGGTCACTCACCACTGTCCAGACACACCTTACTCCTCTGTATCTTGGGCTGTTTACAATCTAAGGTGAAATGACATCTATCACCTCACTGTATATGGTTGAATTGAATTATGAACTAAACGTTCTAACAAGTATGTTACAGGTATTGAATGCAAAGCTGCTGATGCCAATCCAATGTGCAGTAGGAATAGATAGCGGAGTACTGTACAAAGTATCTACACTTATCCAACCTGTGTTTTACTAATCTCACCTAAATGTATCGTTCTCACCTGGGACAGTGACGGTTTTATTGATGTTATAACCAGAGTACTTCAGGTTTGGTTTGGGGAGGTTGGAGACTGAGACAACGTACGACAGGCCGGGTTCAACCACCACTCGATCCAGGGAGAAAGACCACTGAGAGAAAATAGATATTCTGTTTACTTGGGAGTGTCATGTAAGAATGGATATTTATCATTAAATTGATCACTTGTGACGAAGGCCTACCTTTTCATATGCTGGATTACGCATGGGTATCTTATCGAGGAATTCGTATCGAACACACAGATACTGGTTTGTGGCCATCATCAGAACATGAAGCTCTGTTCCTTTCAGGGAACTAATACTTCCTGATGAGGAGAAGAAGAAGAACAAGAACAAGAAGAAGAAGAAGAACAAAAAGAAGAAGAACAAAAAGAAAACAAGAAGAAGAAGAACAAAAAGAAAACAAGAAGAAGAAGAAGAAGAAGAACAAAAAGAAGAAGAACAAAAAGAAAACAAGAAGAAGAAGAAGAACAAAAAGAACAAAAAGAAAACAAGAAGAACAAGAACAAGAAGAAGAACAAAAAGAAAACAAGAACAAGAAGAACAAGAAGAAGAAGAACAAAAAGAAAACAAGAAGAAGAAGAACAAGAAGAAGAAGAACAAAAAGAACACAAGAAGAAGAAGAACAAAAAGAAAACAAGAACAAGAAGAACAAGAAGAAGAAGAAGAAGAAGAAGAAGAAATATCAAAGTTACAAACTGCCAGTACACTTCCAGTGCTCCTCTCCACGTATTCCACATCTAACAGATAGCACCCTATTGCTTAGTGTACTATATAGGGAATAGGGTGGCAAGGTCATGTGACATTTGTGATACTGGCCAGTCAACCCACCGTCATCCGGAGCTTTCCATCGTGCCACTAAAACAGGTACCAGGTGTCCCTCCTCATCTTTTCTGGTGTCCACCTCCACCTCTAGGTTCACTGGACCGTTAGGGGTGTAGCGCCGAGGCTTCAACCACTCTTTATCCAGGCAGTTATCTATAGGGGAGGAGAGAGGGGGAGGAGAGGGAGAGGGAGAGGGAGAGGGAGAGGGAGAGGAGAGGAGAGTTTCATTTTAATTCAATATGTCTACATTGAAAATAAATGTTTTTCAACTATCATGTCCAAAATGAACCGTGATTCCACCTCATTTGAACACATAAGCACACACTGTAAAACACTGTCTGAACCAATAATAAGAGCTCTATGGCACGTTAGAGATAATACTCACTGATGTTGGCTTCGCATCTCAAACCCTGCAAACACACACAGACACATGAGCAGAGGAAAACCATAGGACAAGAAACGACAACAACTTATAATGTGTGATTCATTAAATCATGTATTTCTGTTAAAGGCCCAGTGCAGACAAAAACGTGATTTTCCTGTGTTTTATATATATATTTCCACACTATGAGGTTGGAATAATACTGTGGAATTGTGAAAATGATGATAATGCCCTTTTAGTGTAAGAGCTGTTTTAGTGGGATGGAGTTTTGGCCTGCCTGGGGACATCGCAAGGCTGTAAATTGGTCCTTTAATTATTTGTAATGCATTACAAATAAATGTAATTGCTGAGATTAGTGGCATTTTCCTTAATATGACAACTTCAAAGAATGATAGAATTAGTAGTCATCTCTTTTGATAAGATATTTATCTTATTATGATCAAATAAATTAGTAGTTTGTCTTGAGGACAGTTTTGTGTGGGCCATTCCAAAGTCAGTCAACACTTACCTGTTGAGTACAGTTTAGTGTTAGCCATTCCAAAGTCAGTCAACACTTACCTGTTGAGTACAGTTTAGTGTTAGCCATTCCAAAGTCAGTCAACACTTACCTGTTGAGTACAGTTTAGTTTGGGCCATTCCAAAATCCGGAGACTTGATGAGGTAGAGACAAACGCCAACAACAATCCCACCATGAGAAGTAGTTTCATTTTTGTTCAGTCAAAAGCAAGTAGCTTTCCACCCGCAAATCATTTTCCCAGCTCAAAAAGCAACAACACATGTCCAACTGTTTTAGGGAATCATGACTGTAGCGCACCCATCATGATAGAAACAAAGAAAAACTCTCTCTAATCTGTAAAGGCGCATGTGGTGTTCAACACAGTAGGCTGTACTAAACAGACTATCCACAAGACGCCATTCACACGGGGAATCCAGGAAATGTCTACTGACGGTAGCTACACAGAATTTCCCCTGAAGGAAGGTCGGTCCAACGGACAAATGGTTTATTTACTGGAACTTCCTGGTAGTTATGCAAATGTCAAGAACACCTGACCGACTGGAAATATTGGTTTTCTCCTGCCTCTTTGTGTGTGTCACGTGCGTGGGAGGGTGCGCTGCTTTCAAGAAGCAGATAATGATTTCCCAAATGGCACCCTATTTCCTGTGTAGTGCACTACTTTTAACCAGATAGGGATCGGGCCATAAGTAGTGCACTATGTAGGGAATAGGGTGCCATTTGGGAAGAAATCATACAGTAGACATGTATTATAGTCTTCGCATATTTGTATTTCCAGTTAGGCATGCTTCACTCCAAGTTATCATATTTGTATTTCCAGTTAGGCATGCTTCACGCCAAGTTATCATATTTGTATTTCCAGTTAGGCATGCTTCACTCCAAGTTATCATATTTGTATTTCCAGTTAGGCATGCTTCACTCCAAGTTATCATATTTGTATTTCCAGTTAGGCATGCTTCACTCCAAGTTATCATATTTGTATTTCCAGTTAGGCATGCTTCACTCCAAGTTATCATATTTGTATTTCCAGTTAGGCATGCTTCACTCCAAGTTATCATATTTGTATTTCCAGTTAGGCATGCTTCACGCCAAGTTATCATATTTGTATTTCCAGTTAGGCATGCTTCACTCCAAGTTATCATATTTGTATTTCCAGTTAGGCATGCTTCACTCCAAGTTATCATATTTGTATTTCCAGTTAGGCATGCTTCACTACAAGTTATCATATTTGTATTTCCAGTTAGGCATGCTTCACTCCAAGTTATCATATTTGTATTTCCAGTTAGGCATGCTTCACTCCAAGTTATCATATTTGTATTTCCAGTTAGGCATGCTTCACTACAAGTTATCATATTTGTATTTCCAGTTAGGCATGCTTCACTCCAAGTTATCATATTTGTATTTCCAGTTAGGCATGCTTCACTACAAGTTATCGTATTTGTATTTCCAGTTAGGCATGCTTCACTCCAAGTTATCATATTTGTATTTCCAGTTAGGCATGCTTCACTACAAGTTATCATATTTGTATTTCCAGTTAGGCATGCTTCACTCCAAGTTATCATATTTGTATTTCCAGTTAGGCATGCTTCACGCCAAGTTATCATATTTGTATTTCCAGTTAGGCATGCTTCACGCCAAGTTATCATATTTGTATTTCCAGTTAGGCATGCTTCACGCCAAGTTATCATATTTGTATTTCCAGTTAGGCATGCTTCACGCCAAGTTATCATATTTGTATTTCCAGTTGGGCATGCTTCACTCCAAGTTATCATATTTGTATTTCCAGTTGGGCATGCTTCACGCCAAGTTATCATATTTGTATTTCCAGTTGGGCATGCTTCACGCCAAGTTATCGTATTTGTATTTCCAGTTAGGCATGCTTCACTCCAAGTTATCATATTTGTATTTCCAGTTAGGCATGCTTCACGCCAAGTTGTCTTCAACATTTATTTAGCTTTGTATGCTACAAACAATCATTTGTAGTCTACACTCTTAGAAAAAAAGGGGGTTCATTAGAGTTCTATAGAATCTTTTAGGGTTCCATGTATACTTATGAAATGCACGTTGTGTGACGCGTACTGATTATACGAAGAGGCAGGACGAAGACGCAGGAATTAACAAGGGCAATGTTTACTTAACAATGAGCAAGAGAAATAACAACGATCGCGTAAACGACAAGACGCATTAACAATCACACACAATATCGCCTAGAACAGTCCAGGGCTAAATAGGGGTGGTGATGAGATGATGAGGTGCAGGTGCGCTGGGAGGTGATTAGGGTGCGTTGGGTTTCCATTCCGGTGTTGCCGAGGTGGTGCGCTCAGACCGGTGGCTCAGTAGATCGGCGAATCAGAGCGCCGGAGGGGGAGCAACGGGAGGAGACGTCACACGTTGTTATATTTAGTAACACGTTTACTTTCCCTTCGACTCCAACCCCATTGGATGCATAGAACGGATGTGGGTGGAGCAATGTCTACATAAGGGTGCACATTAAAAACACTCACAGACGCTCTGATGAAGGCCTCGAGAGCGAAACGTCAGCAGTGAAACTAGCAAGAGCAGTGGGAAGGCTTCTTCTTTTTTCTCAACAGGGGTGCCTCGTATGAAACAAGCAATTTGGTTCTATATAGAACTTATATAATATAGAACTGATATACAACTATGTATAACTACACAACTATGTATAACTATATAACTATATATAACTATATAACTATGTATAACTATATAACTATATAACTATATAACTATATAACTATGTATAACTAGATAACTATATATAACTATATAACTATGTATAACTATATAACTATATAACTATGTATAACTAGATAACTATATAACTATGTATAACTAGATAACTAGATAACTAGATAACTATATAACTATGTATAACTAGATAACTATATAACTATGTATAACTAGATAACTATATATAACTATATAACTATGTATAACTATATAACTATATAACTATATAACTATGTATAACTAGATAACTATATAACTATGTATAACTAGATAACTAGATAACTATATAACTATATAACTATGTATAACTAGATAACTATATAACTATGTATAACTAGATAACTATAACTATGTATAACTAGATAACTATATAACTATGTATAACTAGATAACTAGATAACTATATAACTATATAACTATGTATAACTAGATAACTATATAACTATGTATAACTAGATAACTATATAACTATGTATAACTACACAACTATGTATAACTATATAACTATATAACTATGTATAACTATATAACTATGTATAACTAGATAACTATATATAACTATATAACTATGTATAACTAGACAACTATATTTAACTATATAACTATGTATAACTAGATAACTATATATAACTATATAACTATGTATAACTATATAACTAGATAACTATATAACTATATAACTATATAACTATGTATAACTAGATAACTATATAACTATGTATAACTAGATAACTAGATAACTATATAACTATATAACTATGTATAACTAGATAACTATATAACTATGTATAACTAGATAACTATATATAACTATGTATAACTAGATAACTATATAACTATGTATAACTAGATAACTAGATAACTATATAACTATGTATAACTAGATAACTATATAACTATGTATAACTAGATAACTATATATAACTATGTATAACTAGATAACTATATAACTATGTATAACTACACAACTATGTATAACTATATAACTATGTATAACTAGATAACTATATATAACTATATAACTATGTATAACTAGACAACTATATTTAACTATATAACTATGTATAACTAGATAACTAGATATAACTATGTATAACTAGATAACTATATAACTATGTATAACTAGATAACTATATAACTATGTATAATTAGATAACTATATAACTATATAACTATGTATAACTAGACAACTATATTTAACTATATAACTATGTATAACTAGATAACTATATATAACTATGTATAACTAGATAACTATATAACTATGTATAACTAGATAACTATGTATAACTAGATAACGATATAACTATATAACTATGTATAACTAGATAACTATATAACTATGTATAACTAGATAACTATAAAACTATGTATAACTAGATAACTATATAACTATGTATAACTAGATAACTATATATAACTATGTATAACTAGATAACTATATATAACTATGTATAACTAGATAACTATATAACTATGTATAACTAGATAACTATATAATTATGTATAACTAGATAACTATATATAACTATATAACTATGTATAACTAGATAACTATATAACTATGTATAACTATATAACTATATAACTAGATAACTATGTATAACTATATAACTATATAACTATATAACTATGTATAACTAGATAACTATATAACTATGTATAACTAGATAACTATATATAACTATGTATAACTAGATAACTATATATAACTATGTATAACTATATAACTATATAACTATATAACTATGTATAACTATATAACTATATAACTAGATAACTATGTATAACTAGATTACTATATATAACTATATATAACTATATAACTACCGCTGATGTCGGAAGTTTACATACACCTTAGCCAAATACATTTAAACTCAGTTTTTCACAATTCCTGACATTTAATCCTAGTAAAGATTCCCTGTCTTAGGTCAGTTAGGATCACCACTTTATTTTAAGAATGTGAAATGTCAGAATAATAGTAGAGAGAATGATTTATTTCAGCTTTTATTTCTTTCATCACATTCCCAGTGGGTCAGAAGTTTACATACACTCAATTAGTATTTGGTAGCATTGCCTTTAAATTGTTTAACTTGGGTCAAACGTTTCGGGTAGCCTTCCACAAGCTTCCCACAATAAGTTGGGTGAATTTTGGCCCATTCCTCCTGACAGAGCTGGTGTAACTGAGTCAGGTTTGTAGGCCTCCTTGCTCGCACACGCTTTTTCAGTTCTGCCCACAAATGTTCTATAGGATTGAGGTCAGGGCTTTGTGATGGCCACTCCAATACCTTGACTTTGTTGTCCTTAAGCCATTTTGCCACAACTTTGGAAGAATGCTTGGGGTCATTGTTCATTTGGAAGACCCATTTGCGACCAAGCTTTAACTTCCTGACTGATGTCTTGAGATGTTGCTTCAATATATCCACATAATTTTCCTTCCTCATGATGCCATCTATTTTGTGAAGTGCACCAGTCCCTCCTGCAACAAAGCACCCCCACAGCATGATGCTGCCACCCCCGTGCTTCACGGTTGGGATGGTGTTCTTCGACTTGCAAGCAACCCCCTTTTTCCTCCAAACATAACGATGGTCATTGTGGCCAAACAGTTCTATTTTTGTTTCATCAGACCAGAGGACATTTCTCCAAAAAGTAAGATCTTTGTCCCCATGTGCAGTTGCAAACTGTAGTCTGGCTTTTTTATGGCGGTTTTGGAGCAGTGGCTTCTTCCTTGCTGAGCGGCCTTTCAGGTTATGTTGATATAGGACTCGTTTTACTGTTGATATAGATACTTTTGTACCTGTTTCCTCCAGCATCTTCACAAGGTCCTTTGCTGTTGTTCTGGGATTGATTTGTACTTTTCACACCAAAGTACATTAATCTCTAGGAGACAGAATGTGTCTCCTTCCTGAGCGGTATGACGGCTGCGTGGTCCCATGGTGTTTATACTTGCGTACTATTGTTTGTACAGATGAACGTGGTACCTTCAGGCGTTTGGAAATTGCTCCCAAGGATGAACCAGACTTGTGGAGGTCTACAATATTTTTTCTGAGGTCTTGGCTGATTTCTTTTGATTTTCCCATGATGTCAAGCAAAGAGGCACTGAGTTTGAAGGTAGGCCTTGAAATACATCCACAGGTACACCTCCAATTGACTCAAATGATGTCAAATAGCCTATCAGAAGCTTCTAAAGCCATGACATCATTTTCTGGAATTTTCCAAGCTGTTTAAAGGCACAGTCCAACTTAGTGTATGTAAACTTCTGACCCACTGGAATTGTGATACAGTGAATTATAAGTGAAATAATCTGTCTGTAAACAATTGTTGGAAAAATTACTTGTGTCATGAACAAAGTAGATGTCCTAATCGACTTGCCAAAACTATAGTTTGTTAACAAGAAATGTGTGGAGTGGTTGAAAAACGAGTTTTAATGACTCCAACCGAAGTGTATGTAAACTTCCGACTTCTACTGTATGTATAACTACATTATTTATTCTAAGAGTGTAGGCTTACTAACAGAAGAAGTAGAATGCCTACGAACTGTATATTTGACAGGGTGCATTTTGTTCCATTGACCAGTGGGTGGTAGTGTTCTCCCACGGCCAGAGTACAGAGGCCTAAAATAACCACGTGAGGAGAGTTCCTTACTAGTCGGCAAAGAATCTGACCTGAGCCCTGCGTAATTCAGTCTCAGTTATTTTCTATTCATTACATCTCGTTGAAAATTAGTCACGTTAATGCAAAGAGACAGAACAATTACAGAGGTATTGGGTCATAAGGATGCAGTCAGACTTTATACATTTCAATCAAACAGGGTTTATTAAAAACAGACACTTACAAACTAATACAGGAACATGTTTCAGTTTAATACAATACGCAAAAAAAAAAAAAAAAAAAGATTAGATTCATCAATAATGGCTGTTGATGCCGAAATGCTTTCCAGCGTCTCCAGTGAGCTATTTTAATCAAAACTTTGGAAGCTTTCAACTTTCCCGGCTGAAATAATAATTTTTATAAAAATGTTATGTAAATGTCCTAAAGCAAAAATACACACAAATAATACTTTATCAGATGAAATGACTTTAGAAAGGGGCACAATACACGGATGTCCTCTCCTCCTTCTGTTTGCACTGGCAATTGAACCGCTCGCAGAAATAATTAGACAGGATCCAAACATAACCGGTATCAGTATTGTTAAACATGAATATCAACTAAACTTATTTGCAGACGATCTCCTGATATAGGCCTACCCAACCAATATTGAAAACTGCTACAAATATTTTCAGAATATTCCAAAACCTTAGAATATAAATATTATTTATTTTTTTAGGGGGTAGATTTGACATTCAAGTCATTTAGCAGACGCTTAAGAGCGACTTACAGTTAGTGAGTGCATACATTATTTTCTTTATTTTTCATACTGGCCCCCCGTGGGAATCGAACCCACAACCCTGGCGTTGCAAACGCCATGCTCTACCAACTGAGCTACATCCCTGCCGGCCATTCCCTCCCCTACCCTGGAAGACGCTGGGCCAATTGTGCGCCGCCCCATGGGTCTCGCCGGCTACGACAGAGCCTGGATTCGAACCAGGATCTCTAGTGGCACAGCTAGCACTGCGATGCAAATATATATACTGTGCTATGAAAAAGTATTTGCCCCCTTTCTAATTTTCTCTACTTTTGCATATTTGTGATACTGAATGTTATCAGATTTTCAACCAAAACCTAATATTAGATAAAGGGAACATAAGTGAACAAATAACACAACAATTACATATTTATTTCATTTATTTCATAAACAAAGTTATGCAACACCCAATTCCCCTGTGTGAAAAAGTAATTGCCCCCTTACACTCAATAACTGGTTGTGCCACCTTTAGCTGCAATGACTCCAACCAAATGCTTCCTGTAGTTGTTGATCAGTCTCTCACCTCGCTGTGGAGGAATTTTGGCCCACTCTTCCATGCAGAACTGCTTTAACTCAGTGACGTGTGGGTTTTCAAGCATGAACTGCTCGTTTCAAGTCCTGCCACAACATCTCAATTGGGATTAGGTCTGGACTTTGACTAGGCCATTCCAAAACATCCAATTTGTTGCTTTTTATCAATTTTCATGTAGACTTGCTGCATGACCCAGCTGCGCTTCAGCTTCAGCTCACAGACGGATGGTCTGACATTCTCCTGTAGAATTCTCTGATACAGAGCAGAATTCATGGTTCCTTCTATTAAGGCAAGTCGTCCAGGTCCCGAGGCAGCAAAGCATCCCCAAACCATCACACCACCACCACCATGCTTGACCTTTGGTAGGATGTTCTTACTGTGGAATGCAGTGTTTGGTTTTCGCCAGGCATAATGGGACCCATCTCGTCCAAAAAGTTGACTCAAGTTTGCCAAAAAGCACCTGGATGATCATCAAGACTCTTGGAAGAACGTTCTATGGACAAATGATTCAAAAGTATAACTTTTTGGACGACATGGTTCCAGTAATGCCATTATTATAATTTTGTCCATGTTAATTTATATTGAGGGTGGACTAAAAAATATATAAAATACTTAGGATGCTTAGTAAGTGACAACAAACAACAACTATATAAAGATAACTTTATCCCATTACTCAACAATATGAAAGCAGACCTAATTAAATGCGCATACTCATCCCCAGAATATTTTAATGTGTCTGTCTAACTGTCATGTCAGTCTGTCACACTGTCTAACTGTCATGTCAGTCTGTCTGTCACACTGTCTAACTGTCATGTCAGTCTGTCACACTGTCTAACTGTCATGTCTGTCAGTCTGTCACACTGTCTAACTGTCATATCAGTCTGTCACACTGTCTAACTGTCATGTCAGTCTGTCTGTCACACTGTCTAACTGTCATGTCAGTCTGTCTGTCACACTGTCTAACTGTCATGTCAGTCTGTCTGTCACACTGTCTAACTGTCATGTCTGTCTGTCACACTGTCTAACTGTCATGTCAGTCTGTCACACAGTCTAACTGTCATGTCTGTCAGTCTGTCACACTGTCTAACTGTCATGTCAGTCTGTCACACTGTCTAACTGTCATGTCTGTCAGTCTGTCACACTGTCTAACTGTCATGTCAGTCTGTCACACTGTCTAACTGTCATGTCTGTCAGTCTGTCACACTGTCTAACTGTCATATCAGTCTGTCACACTGTCTAACTGTCATGTCAGTCTGTCAGTCACACTGTCTAACTGTCATGTCAGTCTGTCACACTGTCTAACTGTCATGTCAGTCTGTCTGTCACACTGTCTAACTGTCATGTCAGTCTGTCACACTGTCTAACTGTCATGTCAGTCTGTCACACTGTCTAACTGTCATGTCAGTCTGTCACACTGTCTAACTGTCATGTCAGTCTGTCACACTGTCTAACTGTCGCGTCAGTCTGTCACACTGTCTAACTGTCATGTCTGTCTGTCTGTCACACTGTCTAACTGTCATATCAGTCTGTCACACTGTCTAACTGTCATGTCAGTCTGTCTGTCACACTGTCTAACTGTCATGTCAGTCTGTCTGTCACACTGTCTAACTGTCATGTCAGTCTGTCTGTCACACTGTCTAACTGTCATGTCAGTCAGTCACACTGTCTAACTGTCATGTCAGTCTGTCACACTGTCTAACTGTCATGTCAGTCTGTCACACTGTCTAACTGTCATGTCAGTCTGTCTGTCACACTGTCTAACTGTCATGTCAGTCTGTCACACTGTCTAACTGTCATGTCAGTCTGTCACACTGTCTAACTGTCATGCCAGTCAGTCACACTGTCTAACTGTCATGTCAGTCTGTCACACTGTCTAACTGTCATGTCAGTCTGTCTGTCACACTGTCTAACTGTCATGTCAGTCTGTCACACTGTCTAACTGTCATGTCAGTCTGTCTGTCACACTGTCTAACTGTCATGTCAGTCTGTCACACTGTCTAACTGTCATGTCAGTCTGTCACACTGTCTAACTGTCATGTCAGTCTGTCACACTGTCTAACTGTCATGTCAGTCTGTCTGTCACACTGTCTAACTGTCATGTCAGTCTGTCAGTCACACTGTCTAACTGTCATGTCAGTCTGTCACACTGTCTAACTGTCATGCCAGTCTGTCTGTCACACTGTCTAACTGTCATGTCTGTCTGTCTGTCACACTGTCTAACTGTCATGTCAGTCTGTCACACTGTCTAACTGTCATGTCAGTCTGTCTGTCACACTGTCTAACTGTCATGTCAGTCTGTCACACTGTCTAACTGTCATGTCAGTCTGTCTGTCACACTGTCTAACTGTCATGTCAGTCTGTCTGTCACACTGTCTAACTGTCATGCCAGTCAGTCACACTGTCTAACTGTCATGTCTGTCTGTCTGTCACACTGTCTAACTGTCATGTCTGTCTGTCTGTCACACTGTCTAACTGTCATGTCAGTCTGTCACACTGTCTAACTGTCATGTCTGTCTGTCTGTCACACTGTCTAACTGTCATGTCAGTCTGTCTGTCACACTGTCTAACTGTCATGTCTGTCTGTCTGTCACACTGTCTAACTGTCATGTCAGTCTGTCTGTCACACTGTCTAACTGTCATGTCAGTCTGTCTGTCACACTGTCTAACTGTCATGTCAGTCAGTCTGTCACACTGTCTAACTGTCATGCCGTCAGTCACACTGTCTAACTGTCATGTCAGTCTGTCACACTGTCTAACTGTCATGTCAGTCTGTCTGTCACACTGTCTAACTGTCATGCCAGTCAGTCACACTGTCTAACTGTCATGTCTGTCTGTCTGTCACACTGTCTAACTGTCGCGTCCGTCTGTCTGTCACACTGTCTAACTGTCATGTCAGTCTGTCACACTGTCTAACTGTCATGTCAGTCTGTCTGTCACACTGTCTAACTGTCATGTCTGTCAGTCTGTCACACTGTCTAACTGTCATGTCTGTCTGTCTGTCACACTGTCTAACTGTCATGTCAGTCTGTCACACTGTCTAACTGTCATGCCAGTCTGTCTGTCACACTGTCTAACTGTCATGTCAGTCTGTCACACTGTCTAACTGTCATGTCAGTCGTCTGTCACACTGTCTAACTGTCTGTCTGTCAGTCTGTCACACTGTCTAACTGTCATGTCTGTCTGTCACACTGTCTAACTGTCATGTCAGTCTGTCATCACACTGTCTAACTGTCATGTCAGTCTGTCACACTGTCTAACTGTCATGTCAGTCAGTCTGTCACACTGTCTAACTGTCATGCCAGTCAGTCACACTGTCTAACTGTCATGTCGTCAGTCTGTCACACTGTCTAACTGTCATGTCTGTCTGTCTGTCACACTGTCTAACTGTCATGTCAGTCTGTCACACTGTCCAACTGTCATGTCAGTCTGTCTGTCACACTGTCTAACTGTCATGTCTGTCAGTCTGTCACACTGTCTAACTGTCATGTCTGTCTGTCTGTCACACTGTCTAACTGTCATGTCAGTCTGTCACACTGTCTAACTGTCATGTCAGTCTGTCTGTCACACTGTCTAACTGTCATGTCAGTCTGTCACACTGTCTAACTGTCATGCCAGTCAGTCACACTGTCTAACTGTCATGTCTGTCAGTCTGTCACACTGTCTAACTGTCATGTCTGTCTGTCTGTCACACTGTCTAACTGTCATGTCAGTCTGTCACACTGTCTAACTGTCATGTCAGTCTGTCTGTCACACTGTCTAACTGTCATGTCAGTCAGTCACACTGTCTAACTGTCATGCCAGTCAGTCACACTGTCTAACTGTCATGTCAGTCTGTCACACTGTCTAACTGTCATGTCTGTCTGTCTGTCACACTGTCTAACTGTCATGTCAGTCTGTCACACTGTCTAACTGTCATGTCTGTCTGTCTGTCACACTGTCTAACTGTCATGTCAGTCTGTCACACTGTCTAACTGTCATGCCAGTCAGTCACACTGTCTAACTGTCATGTCAGTCTGTCACACTGTCTAACTGTCATGTCAGTCTGTCACACTGTCTAACTGCGTGTCTGTCAGTCTGTCACACTGTCTAACTGTCATGTCGTCTGTCTGTCACACTGTCTAACTGTCATGTCAGTCTGTCACACTGTCTAACTGTCATGTCAGTCTGTCTGTCACACTGTCTAACTGTCATGTCAGTCTGTCACACTGTCTAACTGTCATGTCTGTCAGTCTGTCACACTGTCTAACTGTCATGTCTGTCTGTCTGTCACACTGTCTAACTGTCATGTCAGTCTGTCACACTGTCTAACTGTCATGTCTGTCTGTCTGTCACACTGTCTAACTGTCATGTCAGTCTGTCACACTGTCTAACTGTCATGTCAGTCTGTCTGTCACACTGTCTAACTGTCATGTCTGTCTGTCTGTCACACTGTCTAACTGTCATGTCAGTCTGTCACACTGTCTAACTGTCATGTCTGTCAGTCTGTCACACTGTCTAACTGTCATGTCTGTCTGTCTGTCACACTGTCTAACTGTCATGCCAGTCTGTCACACTGTCTAACTGTCATGTCTGTCTGTCTGTCACACTGTCTAACTGTCATGTCAGTCTGTCACACTGTCTAACTGTCATGTCAGTCTGTCTGTCACACTGTCTAACTGTCATGTCAGTCTGTCTGTCACACTGTCTAACTGTCATGTCAGTCTGTCACACTGTCTAACTGTCATGTCTGTCTGTCTGTCACACTGTCTAACTGTCATGTCAGTCAGTCACACTGTCTAACTGTCATGTCAGTCTGTCACACTGTCTAACTGTCATGTCAGTCTGTCACACTGTCTAACTGTCATGTCAGTCTGTCTGTCACACTGTCTAACTGTCATGTCAGTCTGTCACACTGTCTAACTGTCATGCCAGTCAGTCACACTGTCTAACTGTCATGTCTGTCTGTCTGTCACACTGTCTAACTGTCATGTCTGTCTGTCTGTCACACTGTCTAACTGTCATGTCAGTCTGTCACACTGTCTAACTGTCATGTCTGTCTGTCTGTCACACTGTCTAACTGTCATGTCAGTCTGTCACACTGTCTAACTGTCATGTCAGTCAGTCACACTGTCTAACTGTCGTGTCAGTCTGTCACACTGTCTAACTGTCGTGTCAGTCTGTCACACTGTCTAACTGTCGCGTCTGTCAGTCTGTCACACTGTCTAACTGTCGTGTCTGTCTGTCTGTCACACTGTCTAACTGTCATGTCAGTCTGTCACACTGTCTAACTGTCATGTCAGTCTGTCTGTCACACTGTCTAACTGTCATGCCAGTCAGTCACACTGTCTAACTGTCATGTCTGTCAGTCTGTCACACTGTCTAACTGTCATGTCTGTCTGTCTGTCACACTGTCTAACTGTCATGTCAGTCTGTCACACTGTCTAACTGTCATGTCTGTCTGTCTGTCACACTGTCTAACTGTCATGTCAGTCTGTCACACTGTCTAACTGTCATGTCAGTCTGTCACACTGTCTAACTGTCATGTCAGTCTGTCACACTGTCTAACTGTCATGTCAGTCTGTCACACTGTCTAACTGTCATGTCTGTCAGTCTGTCACACTGTCTAACTGTCATGTCTGTCTGTCTGTCACACTGTCTAACTGTCATGTCAGTCTGTCACACTGTCTAACTGTCATGTCTGTCTGTCTGTCACACTGTCTAACTGTCATGCCAGTCAGTCACACTGTCTAACTGTCATGTCAGTCTGTCACACTGTCTAACTGTCATGTCTGTCTGTCACACTGTCTAACTGTCATGTCAGTCTGTCGTCACACTGTCTAACTGTCATGTCAGTCTGTCTGACACTGTCTAACTGTCATGTCTGTCTGTCGTCACACTGTCTAACTGTCATGTCAGTCTGTCAGTCACACTGTCTAACTGTCATGTCAGTCAGTCACACTGTCTAACTGTCATGTCAGTCTGTCACACTGTCTAACTGTCATGTCAGTCTGTCACACTGTCTAACTGTCATGTCTGTCTGTCTGTCACACTGTCTAACTGTCATGTCAGTCTGTCACACTGTCTAACTGTCATGTCAGTCAGTCTGTCACACTGTCTAACTGTCATGTCAGTCTGTCACACTGTCTAACTGTCATGTCAGTCAGTCTGTCACACTGTCTAACTGTCATGCCAGTCAGTCACACTGTCTAACTGTCATGTCTGTCAGTCTGTCACACTGTCTAACTGTCATGTCTGTCTGTCTGTCACACTGTCTAACTGTCATGTCAGTCAGTCACACTGTCTAACTGTCATGTCAGTCTGTCACACTGTCTAACTGTCATGTCTGTCTGTCACACTGTCTAACTGTCATGTCAGTCTGTCACACTGTCTAACTGTCATGTCTGTCTGTCTGTCACACTGTCTAACTGTCATGTCAGTCTGTCACACTGTCTAACTGTCGTCAGTCTGTCACACTGTCTAACTGTCATGTCAGTCTGTCACACTGTCTAACTGTCATGTCTTAGTCTGTCACACTGTCTAACTGTCATGTCAGTCTGTCCACACTGTCTAACTGTCGCGTCAGTCAGTCACACTGTCTAACTGTCATGTCTTTGTCTGTCACACTGTCTAACTGTCATGTCAGTCTGTCACACTGTCTAACTGTCATGTCTGTCTGTCTGTCGCACTGTCTAACTGTCATGTCAGTCAGTCACACTGTCTAACTGTCATGTCAGTCTGTCACACTGTCTAACTGTCGTGTCTGTTCGTCACACTGTCTAACTGTCATGTCAGTCTGTCACACTGTCTAACTGTCATGTCAGTCTGTCACACTGCTCTAACTGACATGTCTGTCCAGTCTGTCACACTGTCTAACTGTCGTGTCAGTCTCGTCACACTGTCTAACTGTCGTGTCTGTCAGTCTGTCCACACTGTCTAACTGTCGCGTCAGTCAGTCACACTGTCCAACTGTCGTGTCAGTCTGTCACACTGTCTAACTGTCATGTCCGTCTGTCACACTGTCTAACTGACATGTCTGTCTGTCACACTGTCTAACTGTTATGCCAGTCAGTCACACTGTCTAACTGTCATGTGCTGTCTGTCACACTGTCTAACTGTCATGTCTGTCTCGTCACACTGTCTAACTGTCATGTCTGTCTGTCACACTGTCTAACTGACATGTCTGTCTGTCACACTGTCTAACTTACATGTCTGCCAGTCAGTCACACTCGTCCAACTGACATGTCTGTCTGTCACACTGTCTAACTTGACATGTCTGTCAGTCTGTCACACTGTCTAACTGGACATGTCTGTCAGTCTGTCACACTGTCTAACTGACATGTCTGTCAGTCTGTCACACTGTCTAACTGTCATGTCTGTCTGTCTGTCACACTGTCTCAACCTGTCATGTCAGTCAGTCACACTGTCTGACTGTCATGTCAGTCTGTCACACTGTCTAACTGTCGTGTCTGTCTGTCACACTGTCTAACTGTCGTGTCAGTCTGTCACACTGTCTAACTGTCATGTCAGTCTGTCACACTGTCATGTCAGTCAGTCACACTGTCTAACTGTCATGTCTGTCTGTCTGTCACACTGTCTAACTGTCATGTCAGTCTGTCACACTGTCTAACTGTCATGTCAGTCAGTCTGTCACACTGTCTAACTGTCATGTCAGTCTGTCACACTGTCTAACTGTCATGTCAGTCAGTCTGTCACACTGTCTAACTGTCATGCCAGTCAGTCACACTGTCTAACTGTCATGTCTGTCAGTCTGTCACACTGTCTAACTGTCATGTCTGTCTGTCTGTCACACTGTCTAACTGTCATGTCAGTCAGTCACACTGTCTAACTGTCATGTCAGTCTGTCACACTGTCTAACTGTCATGTCTGTCTGTCACACTGTCTAACTGTCATGTCAGTCTGTCACACTGTCTAACTGTCATGTCAGTCAGTCACACTGTCATGTCTCGTCAGTCTGTCACACTGTCTAACTGTCATGTCTGTCTGTCTGTCACACTGTCTAACTGTCGTGTCAGTCTGTCACACTGTCTAACTGTCATGTCTGTCTGTCTGTCACACTGTCTAACTGTCGTGTCAGTCCGTCACACTGTCTAACTGTCATGTCAGTCTGTCACACTGTCTAACTGTCATGTCTGTCTGTCACACTGTCTAACTGTCGTGTCAGTCTGTCACACTGCTCTAACTGTCATGTCAGTCTGTCTGTCACACTGTCTAACTGTCATGTCAGTCTGTCACACTGTCTAAGCTGTCATGCCAGTCAGTCACACTGTCTCAACTGTCATGTCTGTCGTCTGTCACACTGTCTCAACTGTCATGTCGTCTGTCTGTCACACTGCTCTAACTGTCATGCCAGTCAGTCACACTGTCTAACTGTCGTGTCAGTCTGTCTACACTGTCTAACTGTCAGCGTCAGTCAGTCTGTCACACTGTCTAACTGTATCGTGCCAGTCAGTCACACTGTCTAACTGTCATGTCTGTCAGTCTGTCACACTGTCTAACTGTCATGTCTGTCCGTCTGTCACACTGTCTCAACTGTCATGTCAGTCTGTCACACTGTCCAACTGTCATGTCAGTCTGTCTGTCACACTGTCTAACTGTCATGTCTGTCAGTCTGTCACACTGTCTAACTGTCATGTCTGTCTGTCCGTCACACTGTCCAACTGTCGTGTCAGTCTGTCACACTGTCTAACTGTCATGTCAGTCTGTCTGTCACACTGTCTAACTGTCGTGTCAGTCCGCTGTCACTGCTCTAACTGTCGTGCCAGTCAGTCACACTGTCTAACTGTCGCGTCCGTCAGTCTGTCGCACTGTCTAACTGCCGCGTTCTGTCTGTCTGTCACACTGTCTAACTGTCATGTCAGTCTGTCAAACTGTCTAACTGTCATGTCAGTCTGTCTGTCACACTGTCTAACTGTCGTGTCAGTCTGTCACACTGTCTCCAACTGTCATGCAGTCAGTCGTCACTGTCCAACTGTCATGTCTGTCAGTCTGTCACACTGTCTAACTGTCGTGTCTGTCTGTTCGTCACACTGTCTAACTGTCATGTCAGTCTGTCACACTGTCTAACTGTCATGTCAGTCTGTCTGTCACACTGCTCTAACTGTCATGTCAGTCTGTCACACTGTCTAACTGTCATGCCAGTCAGTCACACTGTCTAACTGTCGTGTCAGTCAGTCCCACTGTCTAACTGTCGTGTCAGTCTGTCGCGACTGTCTAACTGTCGTGTCTGTCAGTCTGTCACACTGTCTAACTGTCGCCGTCTTGTCTGTCACACTGTCTAACTGTCATGTCAGTCTGTCAGCACTGTCTAACTGTCATGTCAGTCTGTCTGTCACACTGTCTAACTGTCATGTCAGTCTGTCACACTGTCTAACTGTCATGCCAGTCAGTCACACTGTCTAACTGTCATGCCAGTCAGTCACACTGTCTAACTGTCATGTCTGTCAGTCTGTCACACTGTCTAACTGTCATGTCTGTCTGTCTGTCACACTGTCTAACTGTCATGCCAGTCTGTCACACTGTCTAACTGTCATGTCTGTCTGTCTGTCACACTGTCTAACTGTCATTTCAGTCTGTCACACTGTCTAACTGTCATGTCAGTCTGTCACACTGTCTAACTGTCATGTCTGTCTGTCTGTCACACTGTCTAACTGTCGTGTCAGTCTGTCACACTGTCTTAACTGTCATGTCTGTCAGTCTGTCACACTGTCTAACTGTCATGTCTGTCTGTCTGTCACACTGTCTAACTGTCATGTCAGTCTGTCACACTGTCTAACTTTCATGTCTGTCTGTCTGTCACACTGTCTAACTGTCATGTCAGTCAGTCACACTGTCTAACTGTCATGTCAGTCAGGTCACACTGTCTAACTGTCATGTCAGTCTGTCACACTGTCTAACTGTCGTGTCAGTCTGTCTGTCACACTGTCCGCAACTGTCATGCCAGTCTGTCTGTCACACTGTCTAACTGTCATGTCTGTCTGTCTGTCACACTGTCTAACTGTCATGCCAGTCTGTCTGTCACACCTTCTGTCTAACTGTCATGTCAGTCCAGTCACACTGGTTCTAACTGTCATGCCAGTCTCACATTGCTGTCTAACTGTCATGTCAGTCTGTCACGCACTGTCTCAACAGTCATGTCTGTCTGTCCGTCACACTGTCCAACTGTCATGTCAGTCTGTCACACTGTCTAACTGTCATGTCAGTCCGTCTTTACACTGTCTAACTGTCATGTCAGTCTGTCACACTGTCTAACTGTCATGTCAGTCAGTCTGTCACACTGTCTAACTGTCGTGCCAGTCAGTCACACTGTCCAACTGTCATGTCTGTCAGTCTGTCATCACTGTCTAACTGTCGTGTCTGTCTGTCTGTCACACTGTCTAACTGTCCGCGTCAGTCCAGTCACACTGTCTAACTGTCATGTCAGTCTGTCACCTGTCTAACTGTCATGTCTGTCTGTCACACTGTCTAACTGTTTCATGTCAGTCTGTCACACTGTCTAACTGTCATGTCTGTCTTGTCTGTCACACTGTCTAACTGTCGTGTCAGTCTGTCACACTGTCTAACTGTCATGTCTGTCTGTCTGTCACACTGTCTCAACTGTCGTGTCAGTCTGTCACACTGTCTAACTGTCATGTCTGTCTGTCTGTCACACTGTCTAACTGTCATGTCAGTCAGTCACACTGTCTAACTGTCATGCCAGTCAGTCACACTGTCTAACTGTCATGTCAGTCTGTCACACTGTCTAACTGTCATGTCAGTCTGTCTGTCACACTGTCTAACTGTCATGCCAGTCTGTCTGTCACACTGTCTAACTGTCATGTCTGTCTGTCTGTCACACTGTCTAACTGTCATGCCAGTCTGTCTGTCACACTGTCTAACTGTCATGTCAGTCAGTCACACTGTCTAACTGTCATGCCAGTCAGTCACACTGTCTAACTGTCATGTCAGTCTGTCACACTGTCTAACTGTCATGTCTGTCTGTCTGTCACACTGTCTAACTGTCATGTCAGTCTGTCACACTGTCTAACTGTCATGTCAGTCTGTCACACTGTCTAACTGTCATGTCTGTCTGTCACACTGTCTAACTGTCATGTCAGTCAGTCTGTCACACTGTCTAACTGTCATGCCAGTCAGTCACACTGTCTAACTGTCATGTCTGTCAGTCTGTCACACTGTCTAACTGTCATGTCTGTCTGTCTGTCACACTGTCTAACTGTCATGTCAGTCAGTCACACTGTCTAACTGTCATGTCAGTCTGTCACACTGTCTAACTGTCGTGTCTGGTTCTGTCACACTGTCTAACTGTCATGTCAGTCTGTCACACTGTCTAACTGTCATGTCCGTCTGTCTGTCACACTGTCTAACTGTCATGTCAGTCGTCACACTGCTGTCGCGCTCGTCTCACACTGTCATGTCAGTCTGTCACACTGTCTAACTTGTCATGTCGTCTGTCACACTGTCTCAACTGTCGCGTCAGTCTGTCACACTGTCTAACTGTCGTGTCAGTCAGTCACACTGTCCAACTGTCAGGTCGTCGTCTGTCACACTGTCTAACTGTCGTGTCTGTCTGTCTGTCACACTGTCTAACTGTCGCTGTCAGTCTGTCACACTGTCTAACTGTCATGTCTCAGTCTGTCTGTCACACTGTTCCAACTGTCTGCTGTCAGTCAGTCACACTGTCTAACTGCCGTGTCGGTCTGTCCACACTGTCCAACTGTCATGTCTGTCTGTCACACTGTCCAACTGTCATGTCAGTCTGTCACACTGTCTAACTGTCATGTCAGTCGCTGTCACACTGTCTAACTGACATGTCTGTCAGTCTGTCACACTGTCTGAACTGTCATGTCAGTCTGTCACACCAGTGTCTAACTGTCATGTCTGTCAGTCTGTCACACTGTCTAACTGTCGTGTCAGTCGGTCACACTGTCTAACTGTCATGTCAGTCTGTCACATTGTCTAACTGTCCGTTCTTCTGTCACGACTGTCTAACTGACATGTCTGTCTGTCACACTGTCTAACTGTTATGCCAGTCGTCACACTGTCTAACTGTCATGTCTGTCTGTCCACACTGTCTAACTGTCATGTCTGTCTGTCACACTGTCTAACTGTCGTGTCTGTCTGTCACACTGTCTAACTGACATGTCTGTCTGTCACACTGTCCAACTTACATGTCTGCCAGTCAGTCACACTGTCTAACTGACATGTCTGTCTGTCACACTGTCTAACTGACATGTCTGTCAGTCTGTCACACTGTCTAACTGACATGTCTGGTCGTCTGTCACACTGTCTAACTGACATGTCTGTCAGTCTGTCACACTGTCTAACTGTCGTGTCTGTCCTGTCTGTCACACTGTCTAACTGTCTGTCAGTCAGTCACACTGTCTAACTGTCATGTCAGTCTGTCACACTGTCTAACTGTCGTGTCCGTTCTGTCACACTGTCTAACTGTCGCGTCGGTCCCGTCACACTGTCCAACTGTCGTGTCAGTCTGTCACATCGTCGTCAGTCGTCGCGTACTGTCAATCTGTCGTTTGTCCACTGCCTCTAACTGTCGTCAGTCTGTCACACTGTCTAACTGTCATGTCAGTCCAGTCTGTCACACTGTCTAACTGTCATGTCGTCTGTCACAACTGTCTAACTGTCATGTCAGTCAGTCTGTCACATCTGTCCCAACTGTCATGCCAGTCAGTCACACTGTCTAACTGTCGTGTCTGTCAGTCTGTCACACTGTCTAACTGTCACTGTCGTCTGTCTGTCACACTGTCTAACTGTCAATTGTCAGTCAGTCGCACTGTCTAACTGTCATGTCAGTCTGTCACACCTGTCTGAACTGTCATGTCTGTCTGTCAGCACTGTCTAACTGTCATGTCAGTCTGTCACACTGAGTCTAACTGTCATGTCAGTCAGTCACACTGTCATGTCTGTCAGTCTGTCACACTGTCTAACTGTCATGTCTGTCTGTCTGTCACACATTCGTCTAACTGTCGTGTCAGTCTGTCACACTGTCTAACTGTCATGTCTGTCTGTCTGTCACACTGTCTAACTGGCATGTCGGTCTGTCGTCAACACACTGTCTAACTGTCATGTCAGTCTGTCACACTGTCTAACTGTCAAGTCTGTCACACTGTCTAACTGTCATGTCAGTCTGTCACACTGTCTAACTGTCATGTCAGTCTGTCACACTGTCTAACTGTCATGTCAGTCTGTCACACTGTCTAACTGTCACGTTCGTCAGTCTGTCACACTGTCTAACTGTCGCATATCAGTCTGTCACACTGTCTAACTGTCGTGTCTGTCAGTCTGTCCCACTGTCTAACTGTCATATCAGTCTGTCACACTGTCTAACTGTCATGTCAGTCTGTCTGTCACACTGTCTAACTGTCATGTCGTCTGTCTGTCACACTGTCTAACTTTGTCATGTCAGTCTGTCTGTCACACTGTCTAACTGTCATTCAGTCTGTCACACTGTCTAACTGTCAAGTCTGTCACACTGTCTAACTGTCGTGTCAGTCTGTCAACACTGTCTAACTGTCATGTCGTCAGTCTGTCACACTGTCTAACTGTCATATCAGTCCTGTCACACTGTCTAACTGTCACGTCGTCTGTCTGTCACACTGTCTAACTGTCGTGTCAGTCTGTTCGTCGACACTGTCTAACTGTCATGTCAGTCTGTCTGTCACACTGTCCAAACTGTCGTGTCAGTCAGTCACACTGTCTAACTGTCATGTCTGTCAAGCACTGTCTAACTGTCATGTCAGTCTGTCACACTGTCTAACTGCATGTCATGTCTGTCACACTGTCTAACTGTCATCGTCTGTCACACTGTCTAACTGTCGTGTCAGTCTATCACACTGTCTAACTGTCATGCCAGTCGGTCACACTGTCTAACTGTGCTCGGTCTAGTCAGCACTGTCTAACTGTCTATGTCAGTCTGTCAGTCAAACTGTCTCAACTGTCATGTCAGTCTGTCACACTGTCTAACTGTCATGCCAGTCTGTCTGTCACACTGTTAACTGTCGCGTCTGTCTGTCTGTCACACTGTCTAACTGTCGCGTCAGTGAGTCACACTGTCTAACTGTCGTGTCAGTCTGTCACACTGTCTCACCTGTCATGTCGTCTGTCTGTCACCACTGTCTAACTGTCGTGTCAGTCTGTCAGTCACACATGTCTAACTGTCATGTCGGTCTGTCACACTGTCTAACTGTCATGCCAGTCTGTCTGTCACACTTTGTCTAACTGTCATGTCTGTCTGTCTGTCACACTGTCTAACTGTCATGTCAGTCTGTCACACTGTTCTAACTGTCGTGCCAGTCAGTCACACTGTCTAACTGTCGTGTCAGTCTGTCACACTGTCCAACTGTCATGTCAGTCTGTCTGTCACACTGTCTAACTGTCATGCCAGTCTGTCTGTCACACTGTCTAACTGTCATGTGAGTCAGTCACACTGTCTAACTGTCATGTCTGTCAGTCTGTCACACTGTCTAACTGTCGTGTCTGCTCTGTCTGTCACACTGTCTAACTGTCATGTCAGTCTGTCACACTGTCTAACTGTCATGTCAGTCTGTCTGTCACACTGTCTAACTGTCATGTCAGTCTGTCTGTCACACTGTCTAACTGTCATGTCTGTCAGTCTGTCACACTGTCTAACTGTCATGTCAGTCTGTCTGTCACACTGTCTAACTGTCATGTCAGTCTGTCTGTCAAACTGTCTAACTGTCATGCCAGTCTGTCTGTCACACTGTCTAACTGTCATGCCAGTCAGTCACACTGTCTAACTGTCATGTCAGTCTGTCACACTGTCTAACTGTCATGTCAGTCAGTCTGTCACACTGTCTAACTGTCATGCCAGTCAGTCACACTGTCTAACTGTCGTGTCTGTCAGTCTGTCACTAACTGTCTAACTGTCGTGTCTGTCTGTCTGTCACACTGTCTAACTGTCATGCGTCAGTCTGTCACACTGTCTAACTGTGTCATGTCAGTCTGTCTGTCGCACTTTGTCTAACTGTCATGTCTGTCAGTCTGTGTCACACTGTCTAACTGTCATGTCTGTCTGTCTGTCACACTGTCTAACTGTCATGTCAGTCTGTCACACTGTCTAACTGTCAGCGTCCAGTCTGTCTGTCACACTGTCTAACTGCTCATGTCAGTCTGTCACACTGTCTAACTGTCATGCCAGTCAGTCACACTGTCTAACTGTCATGTCTGTCAGTCTGTCACACTGTCTAACTGTCATGTCAGTCTGTCACACTGTCTAACTGTCGTGTCGCCAGTCTGTCTGTCAGCCACTGTCTAACTGTCATGTCAGTCTGTCACACTGTCAAACTGTCATGCCAGTCCAGTCACACTGTCTCAACTGTCGTGTCTGCCAGTCTGTCACACTGTCTAACTGTCATGTCTGTCTGTCTGTCACACTGTCTAACTGTCATGCCAGTCAGTCACACTGTCTAACTGTCATGTCAGTCTGTCACACTGTCTAACTGTCATGTCAGTCAGTCTGTCACACTGTGTAACTGTCATGCCAGTCAGTCACACTGTCTAACTGTCATGTCTGTCAGTCTGTCACACTGTCTAACTGTCATGTCTGTCTGTCTGTCACACTGTCTAACTGTCATGTCAGTCTGTCACACTGTCTAACTGTCATGTCAGTCTGTCTGTCACACTGTCTAACTGTCATGTCTGTCAGTCTGTCACACTGTCTAACTGTCATGTCTGTCTGTCTGTCACACTGTCTAACTGTCATGTCAGTCTGTCACACTGTCTAACTGTCATGTCAGTCTGTCTGTCACACTGTCTAACTGTCATGTCAGTCTGTCACACTGTCTAACTGTCATGCCAGTCAGTCACACTGTCTAACTGTCATGCCAGTCAGTCACACTGTCTAACTGTCATGTCTGTCAGTCTGTCACACTGTCTAACTGTCATGTCAGTCTGTCACACTGTCCTTAACTGTCATGTCTCAGTCTGTCACACTGTCTAACTGTCATGCTCTGTCGTCACACTGTCTAACTGTCGTGTCAGTCTGTCCACCTGTCTAACTGTCATGTCTGTCTGTCTGTCACAACTGTCTAACTGTCATGTCAGTCTGTCACACTGTCTAACTGTCGCTAGTCAGTCACACTGTCTAACTGTCATGTCAGTCAGTCACACTGTCTAACTGTCGTGTCAGTCTGTCACACTGTCTAACTGTCATGTCTGTCAGTCTGTCACACTGCTCTAACTGTCATGTCTGTCTGTCTGTCACAACTGTCTAACTGTCGTGTCAGTCTGTCACACTGTCTCTAACTGTGTCATGTCCAGTCTGTCTGTCACACTGTCTAACTGTCATGTCAGTACTGTCACACTGGTCTAACTGTCATGCCAGTCGCAGTCTTCTACACTGTCTAACTGTCGTGTCTGTCAGTCTGTCACACTGTCTAACTGTCATGTCTGTCTGTCTGTCACACTGTCTAACTGTCATTGCCAGTCTGTCACACTGTCTAACTGTCATGTCTGTCTGTCTGTCACACTTACTGTCTAACTGTCATGTCAGTCTGTCACACTGTCTAACTGTCGTGTCAGTCTGTCACACTGTCTAACTGTCATGTCTGTCTGTCTGTCACACTGTCTAACTGTCATGTCAGTCTGTCACACTGTCTAACTGTCATGTCTGTCGTCTGTCACACTGTCTAACTGTCATGTCTGTCTGTCTGTCACACTGTCTAACTGTCATGCCAGTCTGTCACACTGTCTAACTGTCATGTCTGTCTGTCTGTCACACTGTCTAACTGTCATGTCAGTCTAGTCACACTGTCTAACTGTCTGCCAGCTCAGTCACACTGTCTAACTGTCGTCAGTCTGTCACACTGTCTAACTGTCATGTCAGTCTGTCTGTCACACTGTCTAACTGTCATGTCCCAGTCTTTCGTCACACTGCGTCTAACTGTCTGTCGTCTGTCTGTCACACTGTCTAACTGTCATGCCAGTCTGTCCGTCAGCACTGTCTAACTGTCATGTCAGTCAGTCACACTGTCTACTGTCATGCCAGTCAGTCACACTGTCTAACTGTCATGTCAGTCTGTCACACTGTCTAACTGTCATGTCATCGTCTGTCACACTGTCTAACTGTCATGTCAGTCTGTCACACTGTCTAACTGTCATGTCTGTCTGTCTCACTGTCTAACTGTCATGTCAGTCTGTCACACTGTCTAACTACTTCATGTCATGTCTAACTGTCATGTCTGTCATGTCTGTCACTTCTAACTGTTGTCGCATGTCTGTCAGTCTGTCCCACTGTCATAACTGTCATGTCGTCTGTCCTACTGTCTAACTGTCATGTCTGTCAGTCACACTGTCTAACTGTCATGTCTGTCAGTCTGTCAGCACTTTGTCTAACTGTCATGTCTGTCTGTCTGTCACACTGTCTAACTGTCATGTCAATCTGTCACACTGTCTAACTGTCATGTCTGTCTGTCTGTCACACTGTCTAACTGTCATGTCAGTCCAGTCAACACTGTCTAACTGTCATGTCAGTCTGTCACACTGTCTAACTGTCTGTCTGTCCACACTGTCTAACTGTCATGTCAGTCTGTCACACTGTCTAACTGTCATGTCAGTCTGTCACACTGTCTAACTGACATGTCTGTCAGTCTGTCACACTGTCTAACTGTCATGTCGTCTGTCACACTGTCTAACTGTCATGTCTCGTCAGTCTGTCACACTGTCTCAACTGTCGCGTCAGTCAGTCACACTGTCTAACTGTCATGTCGTCTGTCACACTGTCTAACTGTCATGTCTGTCTGTCACACTGTCTAACTGACATGTCTTTCTGTCACACTGTCTAACTGTTATGCCAGTCAGTCACACTGTCTAACTGTCGTGTCTGTCTGTCACACTGTCTAACTGTCATGTCTGTCTGTCACACTGTCTAACTGTCATGTCTGTCTGTCACACTGTCTAACTGACATGTCTGTCTGTCACACTGTCTAACTGACATGTCTGCCAGTCAGTCACACTGTCTAACTGACATGTCTGTCTGTCACACTGTCTAACTGACATGTCTGTCAGTCTGTCACACTGTCTAACTGACATGTCTGTCAGTCTGTCACACTGTCTAACTGACATGTCTGTCAGTCTGTCACACTGTCTAACTGTCATGTCTGTCTGTCTGTCACACTGTCTAACTGTCATGTCAGTCAGTCACACTGTCTAACTGTCATGTCAGTCTGTCACACTGTCTAACTGTCATGTCTGTCTGTCACACTGTCTAACTGTCATGTCAGTCTGTCACACTGTCTAACTGTCATGTCAGTCTGTCACACTGTCATGTCAGTCAGTCACACTGTCTAACTGTCATGTCTGTCTGTCTGTCACACTGTCTAACTGTCATGTCAGTCTGTCACACTGTCTAACTGTCATGTCAGTCAGTCTGTCACACTGTCTAACTGTCATGTCAGTCTATCACACTGTCTAACTGTCATGTCGTCAATCTGTCACAACTGTCTAACTGTCATGCCAGTCGTCACACTGTCTAACTGTCATGTCTGTCAGTCTGTCACACTGTCTAACTGTCATGTCTGTCTGTCTGTCACACTGTCTAACTGTCATGTCAGTCAGTCACACTGTCTAACTGTCATGTCAGTCTGTCACACTGTCTAACTGTCATGTCTGTCTGTCACACTGTCTAACTGTCATGTCAGTCTGTCACACTGTCTAACTGTCATGTCAGTCAGTCACACTGTCATGTCTGTCAGTCTGTCACACTGTCTAACTGTCATGTCTGTCTGTCTGTCACACTGTCTAACTGTCATGTCAGTCTGTCACACTGTCTAACTGTCATGTCTGTCTGTCTGTCACACTGTCTAACTGTCATGTCAGTCAGTCACACTGTCTAACTGTCATGTCAGTCTGTCACACTGTCTAACTGTCATGTCTGTCTGTCACACTGTCTAACTGTCATGTCAGTCTGTCACACTGTCTAACTGTCATGTCAGTCTGTCACACTGTCTAACTGACATGTCTGTCAGTCTGTCACACTGTCTAACTGTCATGTCAGTCTGTCACACTGTCTAACTGTCATGTCTGTCAGTCTGTCACACTGTCTAACTGTCATGTCAGTCCAGTCACACTGTCTAACTGTCATTCGTCTGTCACACTGTCTAACTGTCATGTCTGTCTGTCACACTGTCTAACTGACATGTCTGTCTGTCACACTGTCTAACTGTTATGCCAGTCAGTCACACTGTCTAACTGTCATGTCTGTCTGTCACACTGTCTAACTGTCATGTCTGTCTGTCACACTGTCTAACTGTCATGTCTGTCTGTCACACTGTCTAACTGACATGTCTGTCTGTCACACTGTCTAACTGACATGTCTGCCAGTCAGTCACACTGTCTAACTGACATGTCTGTCTGTCACACTGTCTAACTGACATGTCTGTCAGTCTGTCACACTGTCTAACTGACATGTCTGTCAGTCTGTCACACTGTCTAACTGACATGTCTGTCAGTCTGTCACACTGTCTAACTGTCATGTCTGTCTGTCTGTCACACTGTCTAACTGTCTGTCAGTCGTCACACTGTCTAACTGTCATGTCAGTCTGTCACACTGTCTAACTGTCATGTCTGTCTGTCACCTGTCTAACTGTCATGTCAGTCTGTCACACTGTCTAACTGTCATGTCAGTCTGTCACACTGTCATGTCAGTCAGTCACACTGTCTAACTGTCATGTCAGTCTGTCACACTGTCTAACTGTCATGTCTGTCTGTCACACTGTCTAACTGTCGTGTCAGTCTGTCACACTGTCTAACTGTCATGTCAATCTGTCACACTGTCTAACTGTCATGTCTGTCTGTCTGTCACACTGTCTAACTGTCATGTCAGTCTGTCACACTGTCTAACTGTCATGTCAGTCTGTCCTGTCTAACTGTCATGCTCTGTCTGTCACACTGTCTAACTGTCATGTCTGTCTGTCTGTCACACTGTCTAACTGTCATGTCAGTCTGTCACTGTCTAACTGTCATGTCTGTCTGTCACACTGTCTAACTGTCATGTCAGTCTGTCACACTGTCTAACTGTCATGTCAGTCTGTCACTTTCTTTGTCTAACTGTCTGTCTGTCGTCTGTCACACTGTCTAACTGTCATGTCTGTCTGTCTGTCACACTGTCTAACTGTCATGTCAGTCAGTCACACTGTCTAACTGTCATGTCAGTCTGTCACACTGTCTAACTGTCATGTCTGTCTGTCTGTCACACTGTCTAACTGTCATGCCAGTCAGTCACACTGTCTAACTGTCATGTCTGTCAGTCTGTCACACTGTCTAACTGTCATGTCTGTCTGTCTGTCACACTGTCTAACTGTCATGTCAGTCAGTCACACTGTCTAACTGTCATGTCAGTCTGTCACACTGTCTAACTGTCATGTCTGTCTGTCACACTGTCTAACTGTCATGTCAGTCTGTCACACTGTCTAACTGTCATGTCTGTCTGTCTGTCACACTGTCATGTCAGTCTGTCACACTGTCTAACTGTCATGTCTGTCTGTCACACTGTCTAACTGTCATGTCAGTCTGTCACACTGTCTAACTGTCATGTCAGTCTGTCACACTGTCTAACTGTCATGTCAGTCAGTCACACTGTCTAACTGTCATGTCTGTCAGTCTGTCACACTGTCTAACTGTCATGTCTGTCTGTCTGTCACACTGTCTAACTGTCATGTCAGTCTGTCACACTGTCTAACTGTCATGTCTGTCTGTCTGTCACACTGTCTAACTGTCATGTCAGTCAGTCACACTGTCTAACTGTCATGTCAGTCTGTCACACTGTCTAACTGTCATGTCTGTCTGTCACACTGTCTAACTGTCATGTCAGTCTGTCACACTGTCTAACTGTCATGTCAGTCTGTCACACTGTCTAACTGACATGTCTGTCAGTCTGTCACACTGTCTAACTGTCATGTCAGTCTGTCACACTGTCTAACTGTCATGTCTGTCAGTCTGTCACACTGTCTAACTGTCATGTCAGTCAGTCACACTGTCTAACTGTCATGTCAGTCTGTCACACTGTCTAACTGTCATGTCTGTCTGTCACACTGTCTAACTGACATGTCTGTCTGTCACACTGTCTAACTGTTATGCCAGTCAGTCACACTGTCTAACTGTCATGTCTGTCTGTCACACTGTCTAACTGTCATGTCTGTCTGTCACACTGTCTAACTGTCATGTCTGTCTGTCACACTACTAACTTTGACATGTCTGTCTGTCACACTGTCTAACTGACATGTCTGCCAGTCAGGTCACACTGTCTAACTGACATGTCTGTCTGTCACACTGTCTAACTGACATGTCTGTCAGTCTGTCACACTGTCTAACTGACATGTCTGTCAGTCTGTCACACTGTCTAACTGACATGTCTGTCAGTCTGTCACACTGTCTAACTGTCATGTCTGTCTGTCTGTCACACTGTCTAACTGTCATGTCAGTCAGTCAAGCACTGTCTAACTGTCATGTCAGTCTGTCACCACTGTCTAACTGTCATGTCTGTCTGTCACACTGTCTAACTGTCATGTCAGTCTGTCACACTGTCTAACTGTCATGTCAGTCTGTCACACTGTCATGTCAGTCAGTCACACTGTCTAACTGTCATGTCTGTCTGTCTGTCACACTGTCTAACTGTCATGTCAGTCTGTCACACTGTCTAACTGTCGTGTATCGTCTGTCACACTGTCTAACTGTCGTGTCAGTCTCGTCACACTGTCTAACTGTCATGTCAGTCAGTCTGTCACACTGTCTCTAACTGTCATGCCAGTCAGTCTACCTGTCTAACTGTCTGTCTGTCAGTCTGTCACACTGTCTAACTGTCATGTCTGTCTGTCTGTCACACTGTCTAACTGTCATGTCAAGTCGTCACACTGTCTAACTGTCATGTCAGTCTGTCACACTGTCTAACTGTCATGTCTGTCTGTCACACTGTCTAACTGTCATGTCAGTCTGTCACACTGTCTAACTGTCATGTCAGTCAGTCCACTGTCAACTGTCATGTCTGTCAGTCTGTCACACTGTCTAACTGTCATGTCTGTTCTTTCTGTCACACTGTCTAACTGTCATGTCAGTCTGTCACACTGTCTAACTGTCATGTCTGTCTGTCTGTCACACTGTCTAACTGTCATGTCAGTCAGTCACACTGTCTAACTGTCATGTCAGTCTGTCACACTGTCTAACTGTCATGTCTGTCTGTCACACTGTCTAACTGTCATGTCAGTCTGTCACACTGTCTAACTGTCATGTCAGTCTGTCACACTGTCTAACTGACATGTCTGTCAGTCTGTCACACTGTCTAACTGTCATGTCAGTCTGTCACACTGTCTAACTGTCATGTCTGTCAGTCTGTCACACTGTCTAACTGTCATGTCAGTCCAGTCACACTGTCTAACTGTCATGTCAGTCTGTCACACTGTCTAACTGTCATGTCTGTCTGTCACCTGCTCTAACTTGAACATGTCTGTCTGTCACACTGTCTAACTGTTATGCCAGTCAGTCACACTGTCTAACTGTCATGTCTGTCTGTCACACTGTCTAACTGTCATGTCTGTCTGTCACACTGTCTAACTGTCATGTCTGTCTGTACACTGTCTACACTTGACATGTCTGTCTGTCACACTGTCTAACTGACATGTCTGCCAGTCAGTCACACTGTCTAACTGACATGTCTGTCTGTCACACTGTCTAACTGACATGTCTGTCAGTCTGTCACACTGTCTAACTGACATGTCTGTCAGTCTGTCACGAACTGTCTAACTGACATGTCTGTCAGTCTGTCACACTGTCTAACTGTCATGTCTGTCTGTCTGTCACACTGTCCAACTGTCATGTCAGTCAGTCACACTGTCTAACTGTCATGTCAGTCTGTCACACTGTCTAACTGTCATGTCTGTCTGTCACACTGTCTAACTGTCGTGTCAGTCTGTCACACTGTCTAACTGTCATGTCAGTCTGTCACACTGTCATGTCAGTCGTCACACTGTCTAACTGTCGTCAGTCTGTCACACTGTCTAACTGTCATGTCTGTCTGTCACACTGTCTAACTGTCATGTCAGTCTGTCACACTGTCTAACTGTCATGTCAGTCTGTCACACTGTCTAACTGTCATGTCTGTCTGTCTGTCCGCACTGTCTAACTGTCATGTCAGTCTGTCACACTGTCTAACTGTCATGTCAGTCTGTCACACTGTCTAACTGTCATGTCTGTCTGTCACACTGTCTAACTGTCATGTCTGTCTGTCTGTCACACTGTCTAACTGTCATGTCAGTCAGTCACACTGTCTAACTGTCATGTCAGTCAGTCACACTGTCTAACTGTCATGTCAGTCTGTCACACTGTCTAACTGTCATGTCTGTCTGTCTGTCTGTCTGTCACACTGTCTAACTGTCATGTCAGTCTGTCACACTGTCTAACTGTCATGTCTGTCTGTCACACTGTCTAACTGTCATGTCTGTCTGTCACACTGTCTAACTGTCATGTCTGTCTGTCACACTGTCTAACTGTCATGTCTGTCTGTCTGTCACACTGTCTAACTGTCATGTCAGTCTGTCACACTGTCTAACTGTCATGTCAGTCTGTCACACTGTCTAACTGTCATGTCAGTCTGTCACACTGTCTAACTGTCATGTCAGTCTGTCACACTGTCTAACTGTCATGTCTGTCTGTCACACTGTCTAACTGTCATGTCAGTCTGTCACACTGTCTAACTGTCATGTCAGTCTGTCACACTGTCTAACTGTCATGTCAGTCTGTCACACTGTCTAACTGTCATGTCGTCTGTCACACTGTCTAACTGTCGTGTCTCATCCTGTCAGCACTGTCTAACTGTCATGTCAGTCTGTCACACTGTCTAACTGTCATGTCAGTCTGTCACACTGTCTAACTGTCATGTCTGTCTGTCTGTCACACTGTCTAACTGTCATGTCTGTCTGTCACACTGTCTAACTGTCATGTCAGTCTGTCACACTGTCTAACTGTCATGTCAGTCAGTCACACTGTCTAACTGTCATGTCTGTCTGTCACACTGTCTAACTGTCATGTCAGTCTGTCACACTGTCTAACTGTCATGTCATGTCTGTCTGTCACACTGTCTAACTGTCGTGTCTGTCTTCACTACTGTCTAACTGTCGTGTCTGTCTGTCATCATCTAACTGTCATGTCTGCTTCTTTCACACTGTCTAACTGTCTGTCTGTCTGTCTGTCACACTGTCTAACTGTCATGTCAGTCTGTCACACTGTCTAACTGTCATGTCGGGTCTGTCTGTCTGTCACACTGTCTAACTGTCATGTCTGTCTGTCAGCACTGTCTAACTGTCATGTCTGTCTCGTCACACTGTCTAACTGTCATGTCTGTCTGTCTGTCACACTGTCTAACTGTCATGTCTGTCTGTCACACTGTCTAACTGTCATGTCAGTCTGTCTGTCTGTCACACTGTCTAACTGTCATGTCAGTCAGTCACACTGTCTAACTGTCATGTCTGTCTGTCACACTGTCTAACTGTCATGTCTGTATGTCTGTCACACTGTCTAACTGTCATGTCAGTCTGTCTGTCACACTGTCTAACTGTCATGTCTGTCTGTCTGTCACACTGTCTAACTGTCATGTCAGTCTGTCACACTGTCTAACTGTCATGTCAGTCTGTCACACTGTCTAACTGTCGTCGTCGTCTGTCACACTGTCTAACTGTCATGTCTGTCTGTCTGTCACACTGTCTAACTGTCATGTCTGTCTGTCTGTCACACTGTCTAACTGTCATGTCTGTCTGTCACACTGTCTAACTGTCATGTCAGTCTGTCACACTGTCTAACTGTCATGTCAGTCTGTCACACTGTCATGTCAGTCAGTCACACTGTCTAACTGTCATGTCAGTCTGTCACACTGTCTAACTGTCATGTCTGTCTGTCACACTGTCTAACTGTCATGTCAGTCTGTCACACTGTCTAACTGTCATGTCAGTCTGTCACACTGTCTAACTGTCATGTCTGTCTGTCTGTCACACTGTCTAACTGTCATGTCAGTCTGTCACACTGTCTAACTGTCATGTCAGTCTGTCACACTGTCTAACTGTCATGTCTGTCTGTCACACTGTCTAACTGTCATGTCTGTCTGTCTGTCACACTGTCTAACTGTCATGTCAGTCAGTCACACTGTCTAACTGTCATGTCAGTCTGTCACACTGTCTAACTGTCTGTCTGTCTGTCTGTCACACTGTCTAACTGTCATGTCAGTCAGTCACCTGTCTAACTGTCATGTCAGTCCAGTCACACTGTCTAACTATCGTGTCAGTCTGTCACACTGTCTCAACTGTCATGTCTGTCTGTCTGTCTGTCACACTGTCTAACTGTCATGTCAGTCTGTCCACTGTCTAACTGTCATGTCTGTCTGTCACCTGTCGAACTGTCATGTCTGTCTGTCACACTGTCTAACTGTCATGTCTGTCTGTCACACTGTCTAACTGTCATGTCTGTCTGTCTGTCACACTGTCTAACTGTCATGTCAGTCTGTCACACTGTCTAACTGTCGTGTCAGTCTGTCACACTGTCTAACTGTCTGTCAGTCTGTCACACTGTCTAACTGTCTGTCAGTCTGTCACACTGTCTAACTGTCATGTCTGTCTGTCACACTGTCTAACTGTCATGTCAGTCTGTCACACTGTCTAACTGTCATGTCAGTCTGTCACCTGTCTAACTGTCATGTCAGTCTGTCACACTGTCTAACTGTCATGTCAGTCTGTCACACTGTCTAACTGTCGTGTCAGTCTGCTCACACTGTCTAACTAGTCGTGTCAGTCTGTCACACTGTCTAACTGTCATGTCTTTCTGTCTGTCACACTGTCTAACTGTCATGTCTGTCTGTCACACTGTCTAACTGTCATGTCTGTCTGTCTGTCTGTCACACTGTCTAACTGTCATGTCAGTCTGTCCTTCTAACTGTCTGCTCAGTCAGTCACACTGTCTAACTGTCATGTCTGTCTGTCACACTGTCTAACTGTCATGTCAGTCTGTCACACTGTCTAACTGTCATGTCATGTCTGTCTGTCACACTGTCTAACTGTCATGTCTGTCTGTCACACTGTCTAACTGTCATGTCTGTCTGTCACACTATCTAACTGTCATGTCTGTCTGTCACACTGTCTAACTGTCATGTCTGTCTGTCTGTCACACTGTCTAACTGTCATGTCAGTCTGTCACACTGTCTAACTGTCATGTCAGTCTGTCTGTCTGTCACACTGTCTAACTGTCATGTCTGTCTGTCACACTGTCTAACTGTCATGTCTGTCTGTCACACTGTCTAACTGTCATGTCTGTCTGTCTGTCACACTGTCTAACTGTCATGTCTGTCTGTCACACTGTCTAACTGTCATGTCAGTCTGTCTGTCTGTCACACTGTCTAACTGTCATGTCAGTCAGTCACACTGTCTAACTGTCATGTCTGTCTGTCACACTGTCTAACTGTCATGTCTGTATGTCTGTCACACTGTCTAACTGTCATGTCAGTCTGTCTGTCACACTGTCTAACTGTCATGTCTGTATGTCTGTCACACTGTCTAACTGTCATGTCAGTCTGTCTGTCACACTGTCTAACTGTCATGTCTGTCTGTCTGTCACACTGTCTAACTGTCATGTCTGTCTGTCTGTCACACTGTCTAACTGTCATGTCTGTCTGTCACACTGTCTAACTGTCATGTCAGTCTGTCACACTGTCTAACTGTCATGTCAGTCTGTCACACTGTCTAACTGTCATGTCTGTCTGTCTGTCACACTGTCTAACTGTCATGTCTGTCTGTCTGTCACACTGTCTAACTGTCATGTCTGTCTGTCTGTCACACTGTCTAACTGTCATGCCAAAAATAAACTCTTCTTTACATTACTACTCTGATTTATCTCATTAGTGGTCTGACTCAGGCCAATCAGTAACTGTCATGGTTATTACATCAATTTAGACAAACAAATTAAATTGTGAAAAAAAAGTATTCTGTAAACGCTTCTGCCAATACTCTGAGCATGAGTCATCAGCAGTAGTATATATGACTATATAGAAGGTGTGGAAGGATCTGGAAGGATCTGTTCATACAACAGACCACAGTAGAGACTGGCTGGCTGACTGGCTGGCTGACTGACTGACTGACTGACTGGCTGACTGACTGGCTGACTGACTGGCTGACTGGCTGACTGACTGGCTGACTGGCTGACTGACTGACTGACTGACTGGCTGACTGACTGACTGACTGACTGACTGGCTGACTGACTGACTGACTGGCTGACTGACTGACTGACTGACTGACTGACTGACTGACTGACTGACTGGATGTGTAATAAGATCAGAATGGTTCTCCTGCTCCAGAGAGCTGGAATCTGTTTCATGTATTGGGGGAGCAGAGTGAATGGCCAAACATATGGCCGTGATTAGGGCCAGCTGAGCAGGGCTGATTGACAGGTATCCCCCCCCCCACCCCCCCACCCCTTTACCCCCCTCGCGCCACCCTGTTGCCCTGGCCTGTAATAGCTACTTCTACCAGGAATCACAGCTTGATGGCAAAGATAACCTCCGCCATTCAAAACCACAGACAGCGACCGGCACACCAGCATTCCTCCTCGCCAACCAGACGGACCCAGTCCATGTCTGAGCCCCAAATGGTATCCTATTCCCTATTGGCCATGGTCAGAAGTGGTGCACTAAATAGGGAACAGGGTTTCATTTGGGACTATTTCCAGGTATGTTATCCCTCCCAGTGATAAGCAGCCGTGAGCAGAGTAGAGTGGAGCAGTCGTCTGATATTGCTGTTTTCTGTCTCACTGCCCCTCCATTACAGCATGGGTAACCCTGTACAGGCACAGATCAGAACCCGTGCTAGCACAGGGCTCGGCAGGGTACAGCAGGCCTGACAGGAATGTACTGGAGGGTGCTGTGATGGAGAGAAAGAAAGAGAGAGAGGGTGAATAAAGCAAAGTAGAGGCTGAGAGAGGGGGGCCAGAGAGAGCTCAGACCTACTGGGACCATGCTTATATTATAATCAACCTGTTGACACATACAGCAGGACATCCAGCCAGGAAGCCATATTAATATGCTCAGGTGGGTACAGAGGTGGGTACAGGTTACCTCAGATGGTACAGAGGTGGGTACAGTTTACCCTCTACTCAGGTGGGTACAGAGGTGGGTACAGTTTACCTCTACTCAGGTGGGTACAGAGGTGGGTACAGTTTACCTCTACTCAGGTGGGACACACACTCACACACACACACACACACACACACACACACACACACACACACACACACACACACACACACACACACACATACACTTGATGCCTAGTCCCTTTACCCTGCCTTCATGTACATATCTACCTCAAATACCTTATTATTATCTATCCTGATGCCTAGTCACTTTACCCTGCCTTCATGTAGCCATATCTACCTCAAATACCGTTATTATCTATCCTGATGCCTAGTCACTTTACCCTGCCTTCATGTACATATCTACCTCAAATACCTATTATTATACCTATCCTGATGCCTAGTCACTTTACCCTGCGTTCATGTACATATCTACCTCAAATACCTTATTATTATCTATCCTGATGCCTAGTCACTTTACCCTGCCTTCATGTACATATCTACCTCAAATACCTTATTATTATCTAACCTGATACCTAGTCACTTTACCCTGCCTTCATGTACAGTGCCTTGCAAAGTATTCATCCCACTTGGTTTTTCCTATTTTGTAGCATTACAACCTGTAATTTAAATGGATTTTTATTTGGATTTCATGTAATGGACATAGACAAAAGAGTCGAAATTGGTGAAGTGAATTGAAAAAAAAAAAATTATTTAAAAAAATTCAAAAAAAGAAATAATGGAAAAGTGGTTAGTGCATATTCACACCCTTTGCTATGAAGCCCCTAAATAAGATCGGGTGCAACCAATTACCTTCAGATGTCACATAATTAGTTAAAAAAAGTCCACCTGTGTGCAATCTAAGTATCACATGATCTCAATATATATACACCTGTTCAGAAAGGCCCCAGAGTCTGCAACACCACTAAGCAAGGGGCACCACCAAGCAAGCGGCATCATGAAGACCAAGGAGCTCTCCAAACAGGTCAGGGACAAAGTTGTGGAGAAGTACAGATCAGGGGTTGAGTTATAAAAAATACTCAGAAACATTGAACATCCAACGGAGCACCATTAAATCCATTATTAACAAATGGAAAGAATATGGCACCACAACAAACCTGCCAAGAGAGGGCCGCCCACACAAAACTCCAGACCAGGCAAGGAGGGCATTAATCAGAGAGGCAACAAAGAGACCAAAAGATAACCCCTGAAGGAGCTGCAAAGCTCCACAGTGGAGATTGGAGTATCTGTCCATAGGACCACTTTAAGCCGTACAACTCCACCGAGCTGGGCTTTACGGAAGAGTGAACAGAAAAAGCCATTGCTTAGAAGAAAAAAATAAGCAAATACGTTTGGTGTTCGCCAAAAGCCATGTGGGAGACTCCCCAAACATATGGAAGAAGGTACTCTGGTCAGATGAGACTAAAATTTAGCTTTTTGGCCATCAAGGAAAACGCTTATGTGCTGGCGCAAACTGCAACACCTCTCATCACCCGAGAACACCATCCCCACAGTGAAGCATTGTGGTGGCAGCATCATGCTGTGGGGATATTTTTAATTGGGGCAGGGACTGGGAAACTGGTCAGAATTGAAGGAATGATGGATGGCGCTAAATACAGGGAAATTCTTGAGGGAAACCTGTTTCAGACTTCCAGGGATTTGAGACTGGGACAGAGGTTCACCTTCCAGCAGGACAATGACCCTCGGCATACTACTAAAGCAACACTCAAGTGGTTTTGGGGAAAGCATTTAAATGTCTTGGAATCCAATTGAGAATCTGTGGTATGACTTAAAGATTGCTGTTGTAGTGTCTTAAAGTCTACAATATGCTGACTGTTGCAGAAAGTGTGATAGAGGGAACTTGGCCCTCAGATTTTGCTGATGTTGGCAAAATGCGGTGTACTCTACTGTGCTGGAAACATCTGGAAAACATTACTGTGGTTCATGGAAAGATGATATGGGGGAGAGAGGTGAAAAGACCAGATTGGTTTTTAGAATCACACCATATTACGTCATAAATGATATAAAACCATGTCTTGAACAATAGAAGGAGAATAGCAAATTACTGATTGGCATGTCTGTCTCACAGATATCTGCAGAATCTGTCAAATTCGATGCTGGAACCTTTGTTATAATAAACCTTTGAAAACAGAGTACAGTGTCGGGCGGATTCATTTATCATCACAAGCATGGACCAGCAAAGGTGTGTCTTTGAGACACTACACTGTACCTGTAAGGAACCCATCCAACTTGAAGGAGCTGGAGCAGTTTTGCCTTGAAAAATGGACAAAATCCCAGTGGCTAGATGTGCCAAGCTTATAGAGACATACCCCAAGAGACTTGCAGCTGTAATTGCTGCAAAGGTGGCTCTACAAAAGTATTGACTTTGGGGGGGTGATAGTTATGAACGCTCAAGTTTTCAGTTTTTGTCTTATTTCTTGTTTGTTTCCACAATAAAAAATATTTAGCATCTTCAAAGTTAGGCATGTTGTGTAAATCAAATGATAAAAAGCCCCCAAAAAATCAATTTTATTCCAGGTTGTAAGCGCAACAAAATAGGAAAAATTGCCAAGGGGGTGAATACCTTCGCAAGCCACTGTACATATCTACCTCAAATACCTTAATATGTCTATCCTGATGCCTAGTCCCTTTACCCTGCCTTCATGTACATATCTACCTCAAATACCTTATTATCTATCTCACCTGATGCCTAGTCACTTTACCCTGCCTTCATGTACATATCTACCTCAAATACCTTATTATTATCTATCCTGATGCCTAGTCACTTTACCCTGCCTTCATGTACATATCTACCTCAAAATACCTTATTATTATCTATCCTGGATGCCTAGGTCCTTTACTCTGCCTTCATGTACATATCTACCTCAAATACCTCCTATCCCTGCACATTGATCTGGTACTGGTACTCCCCTGTATATAGCTCCACATTGATCTGGTACTCCTGTATATAGCTCACATTGATCTGGTGCTGGTACTCCTGTATATAGCTCCACATTGATCTTGGTACTGGTACTCCTGTATATAGCTCCACATTGATCTGGTACTTGTACTCCTGTATATAGCTCCACATTGATCTGGTACTGGTACTCCTGTATATAGCTCACATTGATCTGGTACTGGTACTCCTGTATATAGCTCCACATTGATCTGGTTCTGGTACTCCCTGTATATGACTCACATTGATCTGGTACTCCTGTATATAGCTCCACATTGATCTGGTACTGGTACTTCCTGTATATAGCGAATCACATTGATCTGGTACTCCTGTATATAGCTCCCTCATTGATCTGGTACTGGTACTTCCTGTATATGACTCCACATTGATCTGGTACTGGTACTTCCTGTATATAAGCTCCACACTTGATCTGGTACTCCCTGTATATAGCTCCACATTGATCTGGTACTGGGTACTTCCTGTATATAGCTCCCACATTGATCTGGTACTCCCTGTATATAGCTCCACATTGATCTGGTACTGGTACTTCCTGTATATGACTCCACATTGATCTGGTACTGGTACTTCCTGTATATAGCTCCCACATTGATCTGGTACTGTACTCCCTGTATATAGCTCCACATTGATCTGGTACTGGTACTCCCTGTATGTAGCTCCACATTGATCTGGTACTCCCTGTATATAGCTCCACATTGATCTGGTACTGGTACTCCCTGTATAGCTCCACATTGATCTGGTACTGGTACTTCCTGTATAAGTGACTCCACATTGATCTGGTACTGGTACTTCCTGTATTTCGGACAACGCAACGCTCTGAAGGCTCCTCAATCTGTCAAACATTTTGGACAAGGCAAAGCACTGAAGGATCCTCAATCTGTCAAACATTTGGACAAGGTAAAGCACTGAAGGATCCTCAATCTGTCAAACATTTGGACAAGGTAACTGCTACCGCTAATGTAGAGTAAAGCTCTGACATTTTGCCATTTCTCTTTAGAATATAAACTGTTGCACTGCACAGCAAATTCTGTTTTAATCTGGTGAGGGCCATTTAACTGGTGGCCATTTTTTTTCCTCAAGTGGTATGTTTCATGTTTCTTCCCATCCAGTAGTGGTATGTTTCATGTTTCTTCCCCATCCAGTAGTGGTATGTTTCATGTTTCTTCCCATCCAGTGGTGGTTGTTTCATGTTTCTTCCCATCCAGTAGTGGGATGTTTCATGTTTCTTCCCATCCAGTAGTGGTATGTTTCATGTTTCTTCCCATCCAGTAGTGGTATGTTTCATGTTTCTTCCCATCCAGTAGTGGTATGTTTCATGTTTCTTCCCATCCAGTAGTGGTATGTTTCATGTTTCTTCCCATCCAGTAGTGGGTGTTTAATGAACAGAACACTATGTGAGGTAGTTTTAATGTTTAGTGGTGACTGATAATGGTAGAAAACCCTCTTTGGCAACAAGTAGCTCAGGTTGGCCGAGCATGGCTCTTGCAACACCAGGGTTGTGGGTTCGTTTCCATGGTGGGGCCAGTATGAAAATGTATGCACTCACTAACTTTAAGTTGCTCTGGATAAGAGCGTCTGCTAAAAATGACAAAAATGTCAAATGTAAGCTCTCAGCAGAGAGAGGGTGCAGCCATCCAACAGAGATGAGTCTTTATGAGTGGGATGTATGTTATACGACAGTGAGATTGTGTCAGCAGGATACAGCCAGCTCCCCTTTAGTACACAGGATAGGTCAACTCGAGTCTGCAGCCTAAGTACTCCTGGTGCTATGAGAGAAACGACTGGGAGCATCATAGTCTGGCAGATTATACGTTGTTGAAGTATCACGCTCACTTCTACTGTTTACGTTGCCTTGTGCAAAAGGACTGAAGATTGTTCACAGTAAGTCAGGTATATCTAATTTACAGTAGTCGGTAGTGTAATTCTAATTTACAGTAAGTCAGGAGTATATCTAATTTACAGTAAATCAGAGTATATCTAATTTACAGTAAGTCAGGAGTATATCTAATTCACAGTAAAGTCAGCAGTATATCTAATTTTACAGTAAGTCAGTAGTATATCTAATTTTACAGTAAGTCAGTAGTATATCTAATTTACAGTAAGTCAGAGTATATCTAATTTACAGTAAATCAGGGAGTATATCTAATTTACAGTAAGTCAGGAGTATATCTAATTCACAGTAAGTCAAGGAGTATATCTAATTTACAGTAAGTCAGTAGTATATCTAATTTTACAGTAAGTCAGGAGTATATCTAATTTACAGTAAGTCAGTGGTATATCTAATTCACAGTAAGTCAGAGTATATCTAATTTACAGTAAGTCAGTGGTATATCTAATTCACAGTAAGTCAGAGTATATCTAATTCGCAGTAAGTCAGGAGTATATCTAATTTACAGTAAGTCAGGAGTATATCTAATTTACGGTAAAGTCAGAGTATACCTAATTCACAGTAAGTCAGGGTATATCTAATTTACAGTAAGTCGGGGAGTATATCTAATTGACAGTAAGTCAGTAGTATATCTAATTTACAGTAAGTCAGTAGTATATCTAATTTACAGTAAGTCAGGAGTATACATAATTCACAGTGAGTCGGAGTATATCTAATTTACAGTAAGTCAGTAGTATATCTAATTTACAGTAAGTCAGGAGTATATCTAATTTACAGTAAGTCAGGAGTATATCTAATTTACAGTAAGTCAGTAGTATATCTAATTTACAGTAAGTCAGGAGTATATCTAATTTACAGTAAGTCAGGAGTATATCTAATTTACAGTAAGTCAGGAGTATACATAATTCACAGTAAGTCAGGAGTATATCTAATTTACAGTAAGTCAGTAGTATATCTAATTTACAGTAAGTCAGGAGTATATCTAATTCACAGTAAGTCAGGAGTATATCTAATTCACAGTAAGTCAGGAGTATATCTAATTTACAGTAAGTCAGTAGTATATCTAATTTACAGTAAGTCAGTAGTATATCTAATTTACAGTAAGTCAGGAGTATATCTAATTTACAGTAAATCAGGAGTATATCTAATTTACAGTAAGTCAGGAGTATATCTAATTTACAGTAAGTCAGCAGTATATCTAATTTACAGTAAGTCAGTAGTATATCTAATTTACAGTAAGTCAGTAGTATATCTAATTTACAGTAAGTCAGGAGTATACCTAATTCACAGTAAGTCAGGAGTATATCTAATTTACAGTAAGTCAGGAGTATATCTAATTGACAGTAAGTCAGTAGTATATCTAATTTACAGTAAGTCAGTAGTATATCTAATTTACAGTAAGTCAGGAGTATACATAATTCACAGTAAGTCAGGAGTATATCTAATTTACAGTAAGTCAGTAGTATATCTAATTTACAGTAAGTCAGGAGTATATCTAATTCACAGTAAGTCAGGAGTATATCTAATTTACAGTAAGTCAGGAGTATACCTAATTCACAGTAAGTCAGGAGTATATCTAATTTACAGTAAGTCAGGAGTATATCTAATTTACAGTAAGTCAGTAGTATATCTAATTTACAGTAAGTCAGTAGTATATCTAATTCACAGTAAGTCAGGAGTATATCTAATTTACAGTAAGTCAGTAGTATATCTAATTCACAGTAAGTCAGGAGTATATCCAATTTACAGTAAGTCAGGAGTATATCCAATTTACAGTAAGTCAGGAGTATATCTAATTTACAGTAAGTCAGGAGTACAGTGGGGGAAAAAAGTATTTAGTCAGCCACCAATTGTGCAAGTTCTCCCACTTAAAAAAGATGAGAGAGGCCTGTAATTTTCTCACCATAGGTACACGTCAACTATGACAGACAAAATGAGGAAAAAAAAATCCAGAAAATCACATTGTAGGATTTTTTACTGAATTTATTTGCAAATTATGGTGGAAAATAAGTATTTGGTCAATAACAAAAGTTTCTCTATTACTTTGTTATATACCCTTTGTTGGCAATGACACAGGTCAAACGTTTTCTGTAAGTCTTCACAAGGTTTTCAAGCACACTGTTGCTGGTATTTTTTGGCCCATTCCTCCATGCAGATCTCCTCTAGAGCAGTGATGTTTTTGGGGCTGTCACTGGGCAACACGGACTCAACTCCCCTCCAAAGATTTTCTATGGGGTTGAGATCTGGAGACTGGCTAGGCCACTCCAGGACCTTGAATGCATCTTACGAAGCCACTCCTTCGTTGCCCGGCGGTATCTGTTTGGGATCATTGTCATGCTGGAAAGACCCAGCCACGTTTCATCTGCAATGCCCTTGCTGATGGAAGGAGTTTTCACTCAAAATCTCACGATACATGGCCCCATTCATTCTTTCCTTTACCCGAATCGGTCCGGTCCTGGTCCCTTTGCAGAAAAAAACAGCCCCAAAGCATGATGTTTCCACCCCCCATGCTTCATAGTAGGTATGGTGTTCTTTGGATGCAACTCAGCATTCTTTGTCCTCCAAACACGACGAAGTTGAGTTTTTACCAAAAAGTTATATTTTGGTTTCATCTGACCAATATGACATTCTCCCCAATCCTCTTCTGGATCATCCAAATGCACTCTAGCAAACTTCAGACGGGCCTGGACATGTACTGGCTTCAGCAGGGGGACACAGGATTTGAGTCCCTACGCGGCGGCTACTGTGTTACTGATGGTAGGCTTTGTTACTTTGGTCCCAGCTCTCTGCAGGTCATTCACTAGGTCCCCTCGTGTGGTTCTGGGATTTTCCTCACCGTTCTTGTGATCATTTTGACCCCACGGGGGTGAGATCTTGCGTGAGCCCCAGATCAAGGGAGATTATCAGTGGTCTTGTACGTCTTCCATTTCCTAATAATTGCTCCCACAGTTGATTTCTTCAAACCAAGCTGCTTACCTATTGCAGATTCAGTCTTCCCCAGCCTGGTGCAGGTCTACAATTTTGTTTCTGGTGTCCTTTGACAGCTCTTTTTGGTCTTGGCCATAGTGGAGTATGGAGTGTGACTGTTTGAGTTTGTGGACAGGTGTCTTTTATACTGATTAACAAGTTCAAACAGGTGCCATTAATACAGGTAACGAGTGGAGGACAGAGGAGCCTCTTAAAGAAGAAGTTACAGGTCTGCTGAGCAGAAATCTTGCTTGTTTGTAGGTGACCAAATACTTATTTTCCACCATAATTTGCAAATAAATTCATTAAAAATCCTACAATGTGATTTTCCGGATTTTTTTCCTCCATTTGTCTGTCATAGTTGACGTGTACCTATGATGAAAATTACAGGCCTCTCATCTTTTAAGTGGGAGAACTTGCACAATTGGTGGCTGACTAAATACTTTTTTCCCCCACTGTATATCTAATTCACAGTAAGTCAGGAGTATATCTAATTTACAGTAAGTCAGGAGTATATCTAATTTACAGTAAGTCAGGAGTATACATAATTCACAGTAAGTCAGGAGTATATCTAATTTACAGTAAGTCAGGAGTATATCTAATTTACAGTAAGTCAGGAGTAGATCTAATTTACAGTAAGTCAGGAGTATACATAATTCACAGTAAGTCAGGAGTATATCTAATTCACAGTAAGTCAGGAGTATATCTAATTCACAGTAAATCAGGAGTATATCTAATTTACAGTAAGTCAGTAGTATATCTAATTCACAGTAAGTCAGTAGTATATCTAATTCACAGTAAGTCAGGAGTATATCTAATTTACAGTAAGTCAGGAGTATATCTAATTTACAGTAAGTCGGGAGTATACATAATTCACAGTAAGTCAGGAGTATATCTAATTTACAGTAAGTCAGGAGTATATCTAATTTACAGTAAGTCAGGAGTAGATCTAATTTACAGTAAGTCAGAGTATACATAATTCACAGTAAGTCAGAGTATATACTAATTCACAGTAAGTCAGGTATATCTAATTCACAGTAAATCAGGAGTATATCTAATTTACAGTAAGTCAGTAGTATATCTAATTTACAGTAAGTCAGTAGTATATCTAATTCACAGTAAGTCAGGAGTATATCTAATTTACAGTAAGTCAGGAGTATATCTAATTTACAGTAAGTCAGGAGTATATCTAATTCACAGTAAGTCAGGAGTATATCTAATTTACAGTAAGTCAGGAGTAGATCTAATTTACAGTAAGTCAGCAGTATATCTAATTTACAGTAAGCCAGTAGTATATCTAATTTACAGTAAGTCAGTAGTATATCTAATTCACAGTAAATCAGGAGTATATCTAATTTACAGTAAGTCAGGAGTATATCTAATTTATAGTAAGTCAGGAGTATATCTAATTTACAGTAAGTCAGGAGTATATATAATGTACAGTAAGTCAGTAGTATATCTAATTCACAGTAAGTCAGGAGAGCATATCTAATTTACAGTAAGTCAGGAGTATATCTAATTCACAGTAAGTCAGGAGTATATCTAATTTACAGTAAGTCAGGAGTATATCTAATTTACAGTAAGTCAGTGGTATATCTAATTCACAGTAAGTCAGGAGTATATCTAATTTACAGTGTCAGGAGTATATCTAATTCACATAAGTCAGTAGTATATCTAATTTACAGTAAGTCAGGAGTATATCTAATTTACATAAGTCAGTAGTATATCTAATTCTCTGGTAAGTCAGGAGTATATCTAGTTCACAGTAAGTCAGAAGTATATCTAATTTACAGTAAGTCAGAGTATATCTAATTCACAGTAAGTCAGGTAGTATATCTAATTCACGGTAAGTCAGAGTATATCTAATTTACAGTAAGTCAGAGTATATCTAATTCACAGTAAGTCAGGAGTATATCTAATTTACAGTAAGTCAGTAGTATATCTAATTACAGTAAGTCAGGAGTATATCTAATTTACAGTAAGTCAGTAGTATATCTAATTCACAGTAAGTCAGGAGTATATCTAATTCACAGTAAGTCAGTAGTACTATCTAATTTACAGTAAACAAGAATGAATAATTATACAACAAAGATATAAATCAGAATAACAGCAATGTATATATCTTATCCATGTTTTCAAAGAGTACAATTAATTAGAAAGGTAAACAAAGGTGGTGGAAAACCATATCCCACAGGCAGCTTGAGTATGATCAACACACGCAGTTGCAGATCGGTCAGGTTAGGAGGCATCAATTACAGTATTGCAGGTATTCATCGTGGCTTAGTAAAGAGTTTCATCACAGCCGGATGGCATTTGACTTACAGCGGTTGTGAGCGGCAGCCCAATTCACACAGTGTCGGGAGAGCATCTTAACTGCAGTGGTCGTATGAACCACTGTTATGGCTTCACAGAGCACCTAGCCTGCAGCTGCGCACATCCATTCACGCAAACAGATATTTTATCACAGCAGTTAAAGGCATTCACGCGCAGTTAGAGTAGATTCTTAATCGCGGTCAGGTGGAAAGATCATCACGCAGCCGTGGCAGGCATCGAACTTACAGGTATTGGATGATATCGACCGCAGGCGCTTCACAGGCAATGATCATGCAGAGCGCAGTGGAAACATGTCGGCAGAAACAGTGAAATCATGATTCGTTATCGCCTTTGCACGAGGAGCCATTATGAAGTTTCAACAATCAATACTGTCAAGTAATCAGCCAGCAGATAGATTTCTTCGCCTTCTTGTCTTATGAAAGTGATAGAGGAGAAAAACAACATTTGAGTATTGACACACACATTTCATCTTCCAAAGAATTAATATTCTATTCATCAGTGGATGCCTTCTTTTATTGTGTCAGAAAGTCTGTCTATAACACAGCTGGTAGTAAATATCTGATTTTACAGGTAGCAAACATACGCAGAGCAAATATTTCAAACAAACGATATCGCACACAAGCCATCTACGATATTACGTTGATTCCGGATATTAGGTAATCACAGGCGACGCAGAGTGAAGGTATCAGAGATTAGCGGGAAGCTAAAACGGCGTGATATGGTCAAATGAGTCATCTGAAGAATATTGTTTGTTTCATCTGTTCAATCATCTTATTAACATTTGTTATTCCACTGAAGAAGAAACGTCAAGGCCAACAAACGAGTGGCAACATACCAATTGGTCACATTGTGTTCAGGAACATTTCTGTCGCCTGTGAATGCGCCTGAGGTCAACTGTTGGGAGCACAGCATCTTAGTTTTAGTTATTGGTTTCCAACACATTTTCTCCCTCTCCCATCTCCCCTCTCTCTCGCTCTCTCCTCTCTGCCCTCTCTCCCTCTCCCCTTCTCTCCCTCTCTCTCTCCTCTCTCTCTCCCACTCTCCCCCTCTCGCCTCTTCTCCCCTCTCCTCTCCTCTCCCTCTCCCCTCTCCCCTCTCCCCTCCTCCCTCCTCCTCCAGTTTTTTTCAGCATCTCCTCCATGGAAGAAGCAGCTATATAAAGGTAGTGTGGTAAACTCAGACTGCCACACCCTGATGTAAGAAGGGTGCTGGTGTTGATGGCAACCCTGTGTTGTCTGTGTGTGAGTGAGTGAGATCTACAGGCGTGACAACCGACCTGTCAACCTGCTTCTGACCATAACAGCACAGATTTAAACACCATTATGAGTCTAGTTGAGTCTTGCCAGAGGTACCGGACCCAACTGACTGAAGTGAGACAATGGAGAGAGCAGCTTCAGTCTGGTTTAACCACAGGCTATAGCGAAACAGGCCAAAACAGCAAAGGCGCTGAAAATGGCTGAGCTAGGTGATATCATAATCCTCTCACGAAGAACCATCAAATAGACTTCGTATTAAGAGTATTATTTGTATGGTTGATTTTTTGCAAGAGAGAGAGAGAGAGAGAGAGAGAGAGAGAGAGAGAGAGAGAGAGAGAGAGAGAGAGAGAGAGAGAGAGAGAGAGAGAGAGAGAGAGAGATCCCCTAGTATGGAAAGACAAAGCACTAGAGTGCTGAATATGTCTGAGCTGGGTGAGGTCATAATCCCCTCACCAAGAAGTTGCCATTAAATCCGTGTGATCCCTAGAGATGATAAATGCGTTTGTTCTTTACAGCGAGCCAACAACACCTTTCTAATAGCAGTAGAGTCGCCAGAGAACAACATCTGGTAGACAAATAAGTGATCAACTCTCAAGAACACAGAGAGATGTAAATCAATCAAGGATAAAAGACAGTATCAATTCCTTTTAAATCCCTGTTCCACAAAACACTTTAGAGGGTATTGCTAGTCTCTTACTCAGAATCCCTGTTCCTTATGGGCGGCAGGTAGCTTAGTGGTTAAGAGCGTTGTGCCAGTAACCGAAAGGTAGCTGGTTCTAATCCCCGAGCCGACTAGGTGAAAAATCTGTCGATGTGCCCTTGAGCAAGGCACTTAACCCTAATTGCTCATGTAAGTCGCTCTGGATAAGAGCGTCTGCTAAATGACTAAAAATGTTTTAAAAAATGTTATGTAACACTAAATGTGGAAATCTTTGTCACAGACAAAGGAACCGCGAGACTTAACGTGAGCAGAATGTTCCCAGGAACGTCCCAAAGCTGAACACATGGGCTTTTGTCCCAAATGGCACCCTGTTCACTATGGAGCCCTGGTCTAAAGTAGTGCACTATATAGGGAATAAGTTGCCATTTTGGGATACAGACATGGTACGTTTAGTACATGTCCCTCTACAGACTCCAGGTGTTTGTTGACAGGACCCCCTATAGTGTACCTTACACCCAGGGGAGTCTGGGAGTCTATACTACAGAGATGGCTCCACCCAGGGGAGTCTGGGAGTCTATACTACAGAGATGGCTCCACCCAGGGGAGTCTGGGAGTCTATACTACAGAGATGGCTCCACCCAGGGGAGTCTGGGAGTCTATACTACAGAGATGGCTCCACCCAGGGGAGTCTGGGAGTCTATACTACAGAGATGGCTCCACCCAGGGGAGTCTGGGAGTCTATACTACAGAGATGGCTCCACCCAGGGGAGTCTGGGAGTCTATACTACAGAGATGGCTCCACCCAGGGGAGTCTGGGAGTCTATACTACAGAGATGGCTCCACCCAGGGGAGTCTGGGAGTCTATACTACAGAGATGGCTCCACCCAGGGGAGTCTGGGAGTCTATACTACAGAGATGGCTCCACCCAGGTGAGTCTGGGAGAGAGTTGATTTCTGCGGCATCTTCTGCCACGTCACAGGACCTCTGTAGATGGAGAGATTATCACTCTCTCTCTTGTTGTCGCGCTCTGTAAGAGGTGAAGAGACAGGGAAAACTGGTCCCCTACCCACAATCTCAATAAATAATACCCACAATCCCAATAAATAATACCCACAATCCCAATAAATAATACCCACAATCCCAATCAATAATACCCACAATCCCAATAAATAATACCCACAATCCCAATAAATAATACCCACAATCCCAATAAACTCTCTCTCATGTAATCTCTGAAACTCGCTGCCTGGGTTGAGTAACTCTTTGGGGAGACATTGGTTTAGTTGGCAGGGAATATCAATACACTGAGGTCATGCACGGTCAGCCTCGGTCATCACAATGTGATTGATGTAGTATCTTGTTGTACGTACAGAGAACACTTCAGAACTGGAGGACGCACACTGACACAAAGAACAACTACTGTGGTGATCCACACACACACACACACACACACACACACACACACACACACACCCACACACACACACACCACACACACACACCACACACACACCTCCATAAAACCCCAACAGACAACCAGACTTGATTACAGTGTTTATTATAGTTTATGACATTATTTTACGAGTTTATTATTAAGACTTTTATTCGAGTGAACAATTAAAAACATGAAGATGAAACTAAAACAGACAGACATTCGTTATTTGATGATACATTACCTTTCCATGGAAACAGTAACCACGGAAAAGAACGTCCCCAAAACAACCTCCATGCCAATAAACTGCTGCCTCTCTTCCGTAGCAGTATTCAGCCTACGTCCCAAATGGCACCCCTTGTTCCTTATTTAGTGCACTACTTTCGACTAGGGCCCATAGGGCTCTGGTTAAACATAGTGCATAGTGTAGGGAATAGGGCTCCATTTGGGACGTACCTCAGTCATAATGAAAGATGTATGAAAAAATGGACCACTTGTGGCATGCATTGAGGAGTAGAGGCAACAAGGCCAGTAATGGAGTCTCCCTGTGGTATCACTTACTTTACCATAGCTAATAAATGGAGTCTCCCTGTGGTATCACTTACTTTACCATAGCTAATAATGGAGTCTCCCTGTGGTATCACTTACTTTACCATAGCTAATAAATGGAGTCTCCCTGTGGTATCACTTACTTTACCATAGCTAATAAATGGAGTCTCCTGTGGTATCACTTACTTTACCATAGCTAATAAATGGAGTCTCCCTGTGGTATCACTTACTTTACCATAGCTAATAAATGGAGTCTCCCTGTGGTATCACTTACTTTACCATAGCTAATAAATGGAGTCTCCCTGTGGTATCACTTACTTTACCATAGCTAATAAATGGAGTCTCCCTGTGGTATCACTTACTTTACCATAGCTAATAAATGGAGTCTCCCTGTGATATCACTTACTTTACCATAGCTAATAAATGGAGTCTCCCTGTGGTATCACTTACTTTACATAGCTAATAATGGAGTCTTCCTGTGGTATCACTTACTTTACATAGCTAATAATGGAGTCTTCCTGTGGTATCACTTACTTTACCATAGCTAATAAATGGAGTCTCCCTGTGGTATCACTTACTTTACCATAGCTAATAAATGGAGTCTCCCTGTGGTATCACTTACTTTACATAGCTAATAAATGGAGTCTCCCTGTGGTATCACTTACTTTACCATAGCTAATAAATGGAGTCTCCTGTGGTATCACTTACTTTACCATAGCTAATAAATGGAGTCTCCCTGTGGTATCACTTACTTTACCATAGCTAATAAATGGAGTCTCCCTGTGGTATCACTTACTTTACCATAGCTAATAAATGGAGTCTCCCTGTGGTATCACTTACTTTACCATAGCTAATAAATGGAGTCTCCCTGTGGTATCACTTACTTTACCATAGCTAATAAATGGAGTCTCCCTGTGGTATCATTTACTTTACATAGCTAATAAATGGAGTCTCCCTGTGGTATCACTTACTTTACATAGCTAATAATGGAGTCTCCCTGTGGTATCACTTACTTTACATAGCTAATAAATGGAGTATCCCTGTGGTATCACTTACTTTACCATAGCTAATAAATGGAGTCTCCCTGTGGTATCACTTACTTTACATAGCTAATAATGGAGTCTTCCTGTGGTATCACTTACTTTACATAGCTAATAAATGGAGTCTCCCTGTGGTATCACTTACTTTACATAGCTAATAATGGAGTCTCCCTGTGGTATCATTTACTTTACATAGCTAATAATGGAGTCTCCCTGTGGTATCATTTACTTTACATAGCTAATAATGGAGTCTCCCTGTGGCATCACTTACTTTACATAGCTAATAAATGGAGTCTCCCTGTGGTATCACTTACTTTACATAGCTAATAATGGAGTCTCCCTGTGGTATCATTTACTTTACATAGCTAATAATGGAGTCTCCCTGTGGTATCACTTACTTTACATAGCTAATAATGGAGTCTCCCTGTGGTATCACTTACTTTACCATAGCTAATAAATGGAGTCTCCCTGTGGTATCACTTACTTTACCATAGCTAATAAATGGAGTCTCCCTGTGGTATCACTTACTTTACATAGCTAATAAATGGAGTCTCCCTGTGGTATCACTTACTTTACATAGCTAATAAATGGAGTCTCCCTGTGGTATCATTTACTCTACATAGCTAATAATGGAGTCTCCCTGTGGTATCATTTACTTTACATGATATATACACTACCAGTCAAAAGTTTGGACACCTACTCATTCAAGGGTTTTTCTTTATTTTTACTATTTTCTACAGGGTGAGACATCAAAACTATAAAATAACACATATGGAATCATGTAGTAACCAAAAAAGTGTTAAACAAATCAAAATATATTTTATATTTGAGATTCTTCAAATAGCCACCCTTTGCCTTGATGACAGCTTTGCACACTCTTAGCATTCTCTCAACCAGCTTCATGAGGTAGTCACCTGGAATGCATTTCAATTAACAGGTGTGCCTTCTTAAAAGTTAATTTGTGGAATTTCTTTCCTTCTTAATGTGTTTGAGCCAATCAGTTGTGTTGTGACAAGGTAGGGGGGGTATACAGAAGACAGCCCTATTTGGTAAAAGACCAAGTCCATATTATGGCAAGAACAGCTCAAATAAGCAAAGAGAAACGACAGCCCATCATTACTTTAAGACATGAAGGCCAGTCAATATGGAAAATTGCAAAAACCATCAAGCGCTATGATGAAACTGGCTCTCATGAGGACCACCACAGGAATGGAAGACCCAGAGTTACCTCTGCTGCAGAGGATAAGTTCATTAGAGTTACCAGCCTCAGAAATTGCAGCCCAAATAAATGCTTCACAGAGTTCAAGTCACAGACACATCTCAACATCAACTGTTCAGAGGGGACTGTGTGAATCAGGCCTTCATGGTCGAATTGCTGCAAATAAACCACTACTAAAGGACACCAATAAGAAGAAGAGACTTGGGCCAAGAAACACAAGCAATGGACATTAGACCGGTGGAAATTTGTCCTTTGGTCTGGAGTCCAAATTGGAGATTTTTGGTTCCAACTGCCGTGTTTTGTGAGACGTGGTGTGGGTGAACGGATGATCTCCGCATGTGTAGTTCCCACCGTAAAGCATGGAGGAGGAGGTGTTATGGTGTGGGGGTGCTTTGCTGGTGACACTGTCTGTGATTTATTTAGAATTCAAGGCACACTTAACCAGCATGGCTACCACAGCATTCTGCAGCGATACGCCATCCCATCTGGTTTGGGCTTAGTGGGACTATCATTTGTTTTTCAACAGGACAATGACCCAACACACCTCCAGGCTGTGTAAGGGCTATTTGACCAAGAAGGAGAGTGATGGAGTGCTGCATCAGATGACCTGGCCTCCACAATCCCCCGACTTCAACCCAATTGAGATGGTTTGGGATGAGTCGGACGTTAGAGCGAAGGAAAATCAGCCAACAAGTGCTAAGCATATGTGGGAACTCCTTCAAGACTGTGGGAAAAGCATTCCAGGTGAAGCTGGTTGAGAGAACGCCAAGAGTGTGCAAAGCTGTCATCAAGGCTTTTTGAAGAATCTCAAATATAAAAATATATTTTGATTTGTTTAACACTTTTTTGGTTACTACATGATTCCATATGTGTTATTTCATAGTTTTGACGTCTTCACTATTATTCTACAATGTAGAAAATAGTAAAAAATAAAGAAAAACCCTTGAATGAGTTGGTGTTCTAAAAGTTTTGACCGATAGTATATACAGAGTGGGGGGAAAAAAGTATTTAGTCAGCCACCAATTGTGCAAGTTCTCCCACTTAAAAAGATGAGAGAGGCCTGTAATTTTCATCATAGGTACACGTCTAAATGTTTTGACCGATAGTATATATATATATAGTAGAGACCTTAGAGTATGGTAAGCAATAGACAGAAAGGCAGTAAACAGCAGCAGTCCTATCAGCCCAATAAGCTCTGTTATCAGTGTAGAACCATTTACACCCCATCTCACATAGAGTTGTCACTCGGTGGTTACGCAACCGGAGGATTGCGCAAAGTCTATGTAGGTTGGTGGGGGGGTCTAATTGTCATTGACCTTTCTCCACCCTTTTCATCATCAACAATAATAGCAACGGCAATAGCAAGTAAGTAGGTGAAGCCCATGTTGTTGGTGGTGGGTCCATTCAATGTTTATTGACCTTTTTTCCCCCCACAATCCCTTTCACCATTCAACAACAGTCCCAAGGTGAGTAACAAGGTAACAAGACCTCTGAGGCCTGGGGTAACACTTGACCCTTCACACTGATTTCCTCCGCTTCCCGAAGACATTATTGATGAGTTTGGCCATGGACTTGGAGCCACTGGGTCTCCGTCTCCTCTCCTTGGCCTTGCCCCCCCCCAGGCTGACGTTGTGGACCGTCTTAGAGAACATGAGGACCACCTCCTGGTAGTGTTCTGCCGCAGAGAGCTCGTAGAACTGGCACTGGGACTCCGCTGCCAGGCGCTGGCCCTCCTCTCGACGCACCTCCCTCACATGGCACAGGTCCTGCTTGTTACCCACCAGGAACACCAGAGAGTCTGCATCCCTGATGGGGAAGAGAGGGAGACAGGGTGAGCAGGATCTATGAGGCAATAAGGACAGCCATAATGAATCCCTGGACGTAGCAGAAGACAAAAACAGGAGGCCGCGTTGAGTTTAACGCTAGCGACGTTCAAGACTATGGGGGCGTCTGAAATGGCACCCTATTCTATTTACGCCACACTATGTTTTACCAGAGTCGTGTCAACGTAGTAGTCAGAAAGCAGTCCGAAGTACTGCAGTCTTTACAATGGAATAAGGAGACATTTCAGATGTAACCTACGACACTAAAACTTCAGCCATGATGGAGAGTTGACGGTATCGTCTCTGTTTGTGTCAGTGCTAAACTGTAGGCCAATGTTGTTGTCCACAAACTGTTTTGGTGGGGCATTTATGTAGTAACTTTGATTGCTGTGGGTGAAGACTCAGTACATTGAGATGTTCCCTCATACCCAGAAGACCATTAGAGAGATGTTCCCTCATACCCAGAATACCATTAGCGAGATGTTCCCTCATACCCAGAATACCATTAGAGAGATGTTCCTTCATCCCCATTAGACCATTAGAGAGATGTTCCCTCATCCCCATTAGACCATTACATATGTTCCCTCATCCCCATTAGACCATTAGAGATGTTCCCTCATCCCCATTAGACCATTAGAGATGTTCCCTCATCCCCATTAGACCATTACAGATGTTCCCTCATCCCCATTAGACCATTACAGAGATGTTCCCTCATCCCCATTAGACCATTACAGATGTTCCCTCATCCCCATTAGACCATTACAGAGATGTTCCCTCATCCCCATTAGACCATTACAGATGTTCCCTCATCCCCATTAGACCATTAGAGAGATGTTCCCTCATCCTCATTAGACCATTAGAGAGATGTTCCCTCTTCCCCATTAGACCATTTGACAGATGTTCCCTCATCCCCAGAAGACCATTAGACAGATGTTCCCTCATCCCCATTAGACCATTAGACAGATGTTCCCTCATCCCCAGAAGACCATTAGACAGATGTTCCTTCATCCCCAGAAGACCATTAGTGAGATGTTCCCTTAACCCCATTAGACCATTAGAGAGATGTTCCCTCATCCTCATTAGACCATTAGAGAGATGTTCCCTCTTCCCCATTAGACCATTTGACAGATGTTCCCTCATCCCCAGAAGACCATTAGACAGATGTTCCCTCATCCCCAGAAGACCATTAGACAGATGTTCCTTCATCCCCAGAAGACCATTAGACAGATGTTCCCTCATCCCCATTAGACCATTAGACAGATGTTCCTTCATCCCCAGAAGACCATTAGACAGATGTTCCCTCATCCCCATTAGACCATTAGACAGATGTTCCCTCATCCCCAGAAGACCATTAGACAGATGTTCCTTCATCCCCAGAAGACCATTAGACAGACAGAAGACCATTAGACAGATGTTCCCTCATCCCCAGAAGACCATTAGTGAGATGTTCCCTTAACCCCATTAGACAGATGTTCCCTCTGCCCCATTAGACAGATGTTCCCTCATACCCAGAAGACCATTAGTGAAAACATTCCACCAATCAGTTCAGAGAGCCAGAGAGTTGAATCTCTATGGTAGAATCTATCAATGGGATTACTAACAATGTAACAGTTGTTGGGCAGTGTGGCGGCTATTAAACTCACATCAATGTCCAATCTATTGATCTACAACGACAGTAATAGGATGGAATGTCTGTATTAGTGACAGAGTCTACCTTTTGGTAGGTGAGTAGAACTGGAAGGACTGGACAGGTGAGAGGATGGACTGGACAGGTGGGTGGATGGACTGGACAGGTGGGTGGATGGACTGGACAGGTGGGTGGATGGACTGGACAGGTGGGTGGATGGACTGGACAGGAGGGTGGATGGACTGGACAGGTGGGTGGATGGACTGGAGAGGTGGGTGGATGGACTGGACAGGTGGGTGGATGGACTGGACAGGTGGGTGGATGGACTGGACAGGAGGGTGGATGGACTGGACAGGTGGGTGGATGGACTGGACAGGTGGGTGGATGGACTGGACAGGTGGGTGGATGGACTGGACAGGTGGGTGGATGGACTGGACAGGTGGGTGGATGGACTGGACAGGTGGGTGGATGGACTGGACAGGTGGGTGGATGGACTGGACAGGTGGGTGGATGGACTGGACAGGTGGGTGGATGGACTGGACAGGAGGGTGGATGGACTGGACAGGTGGGTGGATGGACTGGACAGGTGGGTGGATGGACTGGACAGGTGGGTGGATGGACTGGACAGGTGGGTGGATGGACTGGACAGGTGGGTGGATGGACTGGACAGGTGGGTGGATGGACTGGACAGGAGGGTGGATGGACTGGACAGGTGGGTGGATGGACTGGACAGGTGGGTGGATGGACTGGACAGGTGGGTGGATGGACTGGACAGGTGGGTGGATGGACTGGACAGGTGGGTGGATGGACTGGACAGGTGGGTGGATGGACTGGACAGGAGGGTGGATGGACTGGACAGGTGGGTGGATGGATGGACTGGACAGGTGGGTGGATGGACTGGACAGGTGGGTGGATGGACTGGACAGGTGGGTGGATGGACTGGACAGGTGGGTGGATGGACTGGACAGGTGGGTGGATGGACTGGACAGGTGGGTGGATGGACTGGACAGGTGGGTGGATGGACTGGACAGGCGGGTGGATGGACTGGACAGGAGAGTGGATGGACTGGACAGGTGGGTGGATGGACTGGACAGGTGAGTGGTTACCTTTTGGCCACGCCGAGGTTCAGCTCTCTGATCAGGTGTACTATGGCTTTAGCCTTGATGAAGGAGGAGCGGTCACTGATGTCATAGACCACTACGAAGCCATCAGCCCAGTGGATCTGGTCGTTCAGAGTTGACTTCCCCTCACAGGCCTGCAGAGGAACACAAACAGCAGGGACATGTTGCTATAACCAAGCAATCTGATACACACCACTGGAGGCTGGTGAAGGGAGGGTGGCTCATATTAATGGCTGGAATAGAATAAGGCTGGAATGGAATGAATAGAACCCCATTCCATTCCATTCATTCCAATGAGCCTGTCCTCCGATGTAAAGTTACCCCAGGCTACACTAAGTGATCTGACTACAGGTGCTGAAATAATAACCTTCATCATACTTCGATAAATCATAATTATAAACTGGGTGGTTCGAGCCCTGAATGCTGATTGGCTGACAGCCGTGGTATATCAGACCTTATACCACGGGTATGACAAAACATGTATTTTATATAATTACGTTGGTAACCAGTTTATAATAGCAATAAGGCACATCGGGAGTTTGTGATTTATGGCCAATATACCACAGCTAAGGGCTGTGTCCAGGCACTCCGCGTTGCATTGTGCGATAAGGACAGCCCTTAGCCGTGGTATATTGGCCATATACCACACCTCCTTGGGCCTTATTGCTTAATTATAGCCCCAGGTTGCGTTCGCCCACTTCCGGGCATATCCATCCATCCAACTCCTAGTGGTAATGCTCCTGTCAATTCAGAGGCAGGGAGACAGGGAGGGAGGGAGGGAGGAGGGAAGACAGGGAGGGAGACAGGGAGGGA
>NW_025533902.1:12500-35000 GCF_020615455.1 Coregonus clupeaformis | reverse complement strand
GCTCCCTCATAGCAACAAAACCATCAACACAGAGTAACAACAACAACACCTCAGTGAGCTATAGAATAACTCATCATACACCACATGACCAGCAGGAGGTGGACACCTGCTCGTCCAACATCTCATTACAAAATCATGGGTATTAATATTAATATGGAGTTGGTCCCCCCTTTGCTGCTATAACAGCCTCCACTCTTCTGGGAAGGCTTTCCACTAGATGTTGGAACATTACTGCAGGGACTTGCTTCCATTCATCCACAAGAGCATTAGTGAGGTCGGGCGCTGATGTTGGGCGATTAGGCAAGGCTCGCAGTCGGCGTTCCAATTCATCCCAAAGGTGTTCGATGGGGTTGAGGTCAGGGCTCTGTGCAGGCCAGCCAAGTTCTACCACACCGATCTCAACCACACCGATCTGCCATGATAACAGTGGTGACAGGGAGACTAGCAGTGCCATGATAACAGTGGTGACAGGAGGACTAGCAGTACCATGTTAACAGTGGTGACAGGAGGACTAGCAGTACCATGTTAACAGTGGTGACAGGAGGACTAGCAGTACCATGATAACAGTGGTGACAGGGAGACTAGCAGTACCATGTTAACAGTGGTGACAGGGAGACTAGCAGTACCATGATAACAGTGGTGACAGGGAGACTAGCAGCGTCATGATAACAGTGGTGACAGGGAGACTAGCAGTGCCATGTTAACAGTGGTGACAGGGAGACTAGCAGTGCCATGTTAACAGTGGTGACAGGGAGACTAGCAGTGCCATGTTAACAGTGGTGACAGGGAGACTAGCAGTGCCATGTTAACAGTGGTGACAGGGAGACTAGCAGTGCCATGATAACAGTGGTGACAGGGAGACTAGCAGTACCATGTTAACAGTGGTGACAGGGAGACTAGCAGTGCCATGATAACAGTGGTGACAGGGAGACTAGCAGTGCCATGATAACAGTGGTGACAGGGAGACTAGCAGTGCCATGATAACAGTGGTGACAGGGAGACTAGCAGTACCATGTTAACAGTGATGAAAGGGAGACTAGCAGCGTCATGATAACAGTGGTGACAGGGAGACTAGCAGTGTCATGATAACAGTGGTGACAGGGAGTTTAGCAGTGCCATGTTAACAGTGGTGACAGGGAGACTAGCAGTGCCATGATAACAGTGGTGACAGGGAGACTAGCAGTGCCATGATAACAGTGGTGACAGGGAGACTAGCAGTGCCATGATAACAGTGGTGACAGGGAGACTAGCAGTACCATGTTAACAGTGATGACAGGGAGACTAGCAGTGTCATGATAACAGTGGTGACAGGGAGACTAGCAGTGTCATGATAACAGTGGTGACAGGGAGACTAGCAGTGCCATGATAACAGTGGTGACAGGGAGACTAGCAGTGCCATGATAACAGTGGTGACAGGGAGACTAGCAGTACCATGTTAACAGTGATGACAGGGAGACTAGCAGTGTCATGATAACAGTGGTGACAGGGAGACTAGCAGTGTCATGATAACAGTGGTGACAGGGAGACTAGCAGTGCCATGATAACAGTGGTGACAGGGAGACTAGCAGTTCCATGTTAACAGTGGTGACAGGGAGCTTAGCAGTGCCATGTTAACAGTGGTGACAGGGAGCTTAGCAGTGTCATGTTAACAGTGGTGACAGGGAGACTAGCAGTGCCATGATAACAGTGGTGACAGGGAGACTAGCAGTGTCATGATAACAGTGGTGACAGGGAGACTAGCAGTGTCATGATAACAGTGGTGACAGGGAGACTAGCAGTGCCATGATAACAGTGGTGACAGGGAGACTAGCAGTGCCATGATAACAGTGGTGACAGGGAGACTAGCAGTGCCATGATAACAGTGGTGACAGGGAGACTAGCAGTGCCATGATAACAGTGGTGACAGGGAGACTAGCAGTGTCATGATAACAGTGGTGACAGGGAGACTAGCAGTGCCATGATAACAGTGGTGACAGGGAGACTAGCAGTGTCATGATAACAGTGGTGACAGGGAGACTAGCAGTGCCATGTTAACAGTGGTGACAGGGAGACTCTCAGCTGAAACTAGATTAACTCTGAGAAACAATGCTCCCGCTGAGCCACGATCACAGAAAAATAACAGTATTTTTCAGAGGCACGCAAGGCAGGGCCAAATAGAGCAATCTGATACTCTCTCTCCGTTTCCCGTGGTGATTGTTATCCAGTCATTGTAACAATCTGATACTCTCTCTCCGTTTCCCATGGTTACTACAGGACATTATTTTAATAGTGGAAAAGTATTTGATCCCCTGCTGATTTTGTACGTTCGCCCACTCACCATCAAATTGTTTCAGGTCACTAGACCTCCATAATGGAAGTTTCACCATGGTTTGGACCTGCACATGAAAATTATTAGAATATGGCAAATATTAGTCAATTCTTGCATTATATCCAAGCTGGCTTTTGCAGGCTACCTGAGATATGAAAGAGATAAGTGGGAGGGCATACAGACTGTCGACAATTTATCAATCAGCAATTTGCTTAAATGGGTAATGGAAACACTTCAACCACTACATTTTGATTCGACACTCGAGGTTCTGGAGAAAAAGTGTTTTTCGTTATGTGTGAATTCTTTACGTCCAGCTGTTGTTATCAACACAAGACAGTTGAATGGAAACACACCGTAGAAGACAATTGTCCCATCTACTTTCTATGCCAACTTCCAACATGTAGACCAAAAAAAAAACACTGGACAAGTTAATAGAAACATAACTACTGATTCTATCCCAAATATAACTATTTTCTCAACATATTTCACTACTATGGGTTCCTGGTCAAAAGTAGTGCACTTTATATGGAATAGGGTGCCATTCTCTGGTCTAAAGTAGTGCACTATATAGGGAATAGGGTGCCATTTTGGATGCAGATATTTTCTTTGGAAGATGTTTTAGGTAGGAGGCTGCTCTCGCTAAAATCTCTTTATCAACAACCATGTGAGAAGAAGTCCTCTTCTGTGTCTCGTATTTTATTTGGGTCAGGCGGATGGTAAACAGTGATTTTAGGTCAATGGAAACTTAGCTATAGAGCAGCTAACAGCAACAGCCGTGGTTCTACCGATCCGACTAGGACCGGACCCAACGTTCAGACAGAGAGATGTGGTTCTACCGATCCGACTAGGACTGGACCAAACCTTCAGACAGAGAGATGTGGTTCTACCGATCCGACTAGGACCGGACCCAACGTTCAGACAGAGAGATGTGGTTCTACCTATCCAACTAGGACCGGACCAAACGTTCAGACAGAGAGATGTGGTTCTACCGATCCGACTAGGACTGGACCCAACGTTCAGACAGAGAGATGTGGTTCTACCGATCCAACTAGGACTGGACCAAACGTTCAGACAGAGAGATGTGGTTCTACCTCCAACTAGGACTGGACCCAGAGAGATGTGGTTCTACCGATCCGACTAGGACTGGACCCAACGTTCAGACAGAGAGATGTGGTTCTACCGATCCGACTAGGACTGGACCCAACGTTCAGACAGAGAGATGTGGTTCTACCGATCCAACTAGGACCGGACCAAATGTTCAGACAGAGAGATGTGGGCCTGTAGTTACTGTTATCACAGACAATGTTTAGAGAGAGAGAGAGAGAGAGAGAGAGAGAGAGAGAGAGAGAGAGAGAGAGAGAGAGAGAGAGAGAGAGAGAGAGAGAGAGAGAGAGAGAGAGAGAGAGGAGGAGGGAGTGGGAGAGAGAGAGAGAGAGAGAGGGAGGGAGTGGGAGAGAGAGAGAGAGAGAGAGAGAGAGAGAGAGAGAGAGAGAGAGAGAGAGGAGGGAGTGGGAGAGAGAGAGAGAGAGAGAGGAGGGAGGAGAGAGAGAGGAGAGAGAGAGGGAGGGAGTGGGAGAGAGAGAGAGGAGAGAGAGAGAGAGAGAGAGAGAGAGAGAGAGAGAGAGAGAGAGAGAGAGAGAGAGGAGGGAGCGGGAGAGAGAGAGGAGGGAGGGGGAGAGAGAGAGAGAGAGAGAGGGAGGGAGGGAGAGAGAGAGAGAGAGAGAGAGAGAGAGAGAGAGAGAGAGAGAGAGAGAGAGGGGAGTGGAGCAGAGGGAGGGAGTGGGAGAGAGAGATGGAGGGAGTGGGAGAGAGAGAGAGATGTAGGCCTGTAGTTAATGTTATCACAGATAATGTTTAGATAGACAGATGTAGGCCTATACAGTGAGGTCCAAAAGTATTGGGAAAGTGACAATGTTCCTGTTGTTTTGGCTCTGTACATGAAATAACACAATGACTATGACGTTAAAGTGCAGACTGTCAGCTTTAATTTGAGGCTATTGTCATCCATATTGGGTGAACCATTCATAAATTACAGCAATTCCTGTACATAGTCCCCCCATTTAAGGGGACCAAAAGTAGGATTGTATTGACTAGCTATCTCAGTGAAATCCTATTGGAGGGACCATGAACAGCCACTGCCCTGTCTGTGCTGTCAGGATGACTGAGAAGGATACATTGTCTCTCGTTCTTGGATCAGGAGAGATGAGTTTTCAGAACATTTCATGTGGTTTGGCCCACATTTAAAGCAACACCCTCAAAATGGAGCTAGGAACATATTTGGGCCACTGTCTTCTCTGACAGACAGCACTGGTCTGGATGTTGACAGACAGCACTGGTCTGGATGTTGACAGACAGCACTGGTCTGGATGTTGACAGACAGCACTGGTCTAGATGCTGACAGACAGCACTGGTCTGGATGTTGACTGACAGCACTGGTCTGGATGCTGACAGACATCACTGGTCTAGATGCTGACAGACAGCACTGGTCTGGATGCTGACAGACAGCACTGGTCTGGATGCTGACAGACAGCACTGGTCTGGATGTTGACAGACAGCACTGGTCTGGATGTTGACAGACAGCACTGGTCTAGATGCTGACACACAGCACTGGTCTGGATGATGACAGACAGCACTGGTCTGGATGTTGACAGACAGCACTGGTCTGGATGTTGACAGACAGCACTGGTCTAGATGCTGACAGACAGCACTGGTCTAGATGCTGACAGACAGCACTGGTCTAGATGCTGACAGACAGCACTGGTCTGGATGCTGACAGACAGCACTGGTCTGGATGTTGACAGACAGCACTGGTCTGGATGTTGACAGACAGCACTGGTCTGGATATTGACAGACAGCACTGGTCTGGATGTTGACAGACAGCACAGGTCTGGATGTTGAAAGACAGCACTGGTCTAGATGCTGACAGACAGCACTGGTCTGGATGTTGACAGACAGCACTGGTCTGGATGTTGACAGACAGCACTGGTCTGGATGTTGACAGACAGCACTGGTCTGGATGCTGACAGACAGCACTGGTCTAGATGCTGACAGACAGCACTGGTCTGGATGTTGACAGACAGCACTGGTCTGGATGTTGACAGACAGCACTGGTCTGGATGTTGACAGACAGCACTGGTCTGGATGTTGACAGACAGCACTGGTCTAGATGCTGACAGACAGCACTGGTCTGGATGTTGACAGACAGCACTGGTCTGGATGTTGACAGACAGCACTGGTCTGGATATTGACAGACAGCACTGGTCTGGATGTTGACAGACAGCACTGGTCTGGATGTTGAAAGACAGCACTGGTCTAGATGCTGACAGACAGCACTGGTCTGGATGTTGACAGACAGCACTGGTCTGGATGTTGACAGACAGCACTGGTCTGGATGTTGACAGACAGCACTGGTCTGGATGTTGACAGACAGCACTGGTCTGGATGTTGACAGACAGCACTGGTCTGGATGTTGACAGACATCACTGGTCTGGATATTGACAGACAGCACTGGTCTGGATGTTGACAGACAGCACTGGTCTGGATGTTGAAAGACAGCACTGGTCTAGATGCTGACAGACAGCACTGGTCTGGATGCTGACACACAGCACTGGTCTGGATGTTGACAGACAGCACTGTTCTGGATGTTGACAGGCAGCACTGGTCTGGATGTTGACAGACACCACTGGTCTGGATGTTGACAGACACCACTGGTCTGGATGTTGACAGACAGCACTGGTCTGGATGTTGACAGGCAGCACTGGTCTGGATGTTGACAGACAGCACTGGTCTAGATGCTGACAGACAGCACTGGTCTAGATGCTGACAGACAGCACTGGTCTGGATGTTGACAGACAGCACTGGTCTGGATGTTGACAGACAGCACTGGTCTGGATGCTGACAGACAGCACTGGTCTAGATGCTGACAGACAGCACTGGTCTGGATGTTGACAGACAGCACTGGTCTGGATGTTGACAGACAGCACTGGTCTGGATGTTGACAGACAGCACTGGTCTGGATGTTGACAGACATCACTGGTCTGGATATTGACAGACAGCACTGGTCTGGATGTTGACAGACAGCACTGGTCTGGATGTTGAAAGACAGCACTGGTCTAGATGCTGACAGACAGCACTGGTCTGGATGTTGACAGACAGCACTGGTCTGGATGTTGACAGACAGCACTGGTCTGGATGTTGACAGACAGCACTGGTCTGGATGTTGACAGACAGCACTGGTCTGGATGTTGACAGACAGCACTGGTCTGGATGCTGACAGACAGCACTGGTCTAGATGCTGACAGACAGCACTGGTCTGGATGATGACAGACAGCACTGGTCTGGATGTTGACAGACAGCACTGGTCTGGATGTTGACAGACAGCACTGGTCTGGATGTTGACAGACAGCACTGGTCTGGATGTTGACAGACAGCACTGGTCTGGATGTTGACAGACAGCACTGGTCTAGATGCTGACAGACAGCACTGGTCTGGATGCTGACAGACAGCACTGGTCTAGATGCTGACAGACAGCACTGGTCTGGATGTTGACAGACAGCACTGGTCTGGATGTTGACAGACAGCACTGGTCTGGATGTTGACAGACAGCATTGGTCTAGATGCTGACAGACAGCACTGGTCTGGATGTTGACAGACAGCACTGGTCTGGATGTTGACAGACATCACTGGTCTGTATATTGACAGACAGCACTGGTCTGGATGTTGACAGACAGCACTGGTCTGGATGTTGAAAGACAGCACTGGTCTAGATGCTGACAGACAGCACTGGTCTGGATGTTGACAGACAGCACTGGTCTGGATGTTGACAGACAGCACTGGTCTGGATGTTGACAGACAGCACTGGTCTAGATGCTGACAGACAGCACTGGTCTGGATGTTGACAGACAGCACTGGTCTGGATGTTGACAGACAGCACTGGTCTGGATGTTGACAGACAGCACTGGTCTGGATGTTGACAGACATCACTGGTCTGGATATTGACAGACAGCACTGGTCTGGATGTTGACAGACAGCACTGGTCTGGATGTTGAAAGACAGCACTGGTCTAGATGCTGACAGACAGCACTGGTCTGGATGCTGACAGACAGCACTGGTCTGGATGTTGACAGACAGCACTGTTCTGGATGTTGACAGGAAGCACTGGTCTGGATGTTGACAGACACCACTGGTCTGGATGTTGACAGACACCACTGGTCTGGATGTTGACAGGCAGCACTGGTCTGGATGTTGATAGATAGAGAGAGAGAGAGAGAGAGAGAGAGAGAGAGAGAGAGAGAGAGAGAGAGAGAGAGAGAGAGAGAGAGAGAGAGAGAGAGAGAGAGAGAGAGAGAGAGTTAATGTGTTTTTTCTTATCCCAGTTGGAGGCTGATCCGCCTGAATGATCCTGTTTCATTTCCCTTTGGTCTCCCTCCCTCCCCCACTGCCCCAGATCTGAGCTGGAGTTGGCCTCTCTCTCACCATGACCATGATTTAGTGCTCTATCAATAAACTAATTAAAGGGTCTGGCTTTCAGTTTCCCAGCAACTTCATATCTCTTAATGCTGACTGACTGAAAGTTTCTATTAATTAATGAGTTCTGTATCAGGACGGTCTGACCCAACAGCAGGGAGGAACGACACGTCAGTATGATACACCAGCCACGTCCACAGAAATAGCCCACACCACAGGCCGACTTCGCCGTGATCGATTCTCATTTTGAGAGAGGCGAGACGAGCTGGCAAAATGGAAACTGGAACTGGGAAGAGAAGTGAACCCAGAAACGTCCGATCCAAGCCAAGAGGCTTAAGCTAGACGGAGACCTACGTATGGGTGGTCCCGGGGATCGAACCCACTACCCTGGCTGTTACAAGTGCCGTGCTCTACCAATTGAGCTACAGAGGACCACAAAAGGGAGTTGCTCCACCACGAGCCAGAACAGCTTCAATGAGCCTTGGAAATAGATTCTACAAGTGTCTGGAAACTCTATTGGATGGATGCGACACCATTCTTCCACGAGAAATTCCATCATTTGGTGTTTTGTTGATGGAAAGGCGCCGTTTCAGGCGCCGCTCCAGAATCTTCCAGAAGTGTTCAATTGGGTTGAGATCTCGTGACTGAGACACACAGTTTGTTTTAGTGAAATGTCTGGACTTTTTTGGAGTGTAAAAATTGTTTGACCATTAAATATCCTGATTTACCTAACCCCTAACCCTAAACCTAAACCACACCAAATCTAACCCTGAAGCTTTAAAATATATATTTGCACAAATTCAGGACCTGACAAAAAAACAAACAAAAACATGCTTTGTTACCTTTTCAGGACAATAAAGGTGAAAGGATTTTTTGGGATCCTGATAATGTTGGAAAATAAAACACACACAAACTCACATTAAACCCTCTATGCTCCTTTGAGACCCCTGAAATCTCTTCTTCTAGCCGTGGTAGTCAAAATAATGGGCAACTGGGGCCTTTTTATACATGACCCTAAGCATGATGGGATGCTAATTGCCTAATTAACTCAGGAACCACACCTGTATGGAAGAACCAGCTTTCAATATTTGTTTGTATTCCTCATTTACTCAAGTGTTTCCTATATTTCGGCAGTCACCCGTAGGTTGGTATCTCTAACGAATGGAAAAACAGAACCGTTTAGGTTAAGAGAGGCAACACAGCCTAAACCTTGGACGTGTCTCAAATCGCACCCTATTCCCTTTATAGTGCACTACTTTTGACCAGATCTCCACGTGCCCTTGGTCAAAAGTAGTGCACTATAAAGGGAACAGGGTGACCATTTGAGACACGTCCCTTGTTTAGATAGGCAACAAGCTCGGAACACTAGCTCACCCTGCTCCCATCATCCAATGGATGCTCTGGACCAGAGTATCCCTTAGCAACAGCCAGGAATAATACCCCATAAATGGTATTACTGTCAGTCTAAAAGAGGAAGAGTCATATCTCCAACACTCACAAGTGTACAGTAAAGCAGCCTCTAATCTCTTACACTGTCCAGTACATTATTCCATTACTTTGACAGAAGACGGGGCCAAGCGAACAGCATCCCATATCTGTTTTGGCCCGGCTCATGAGCATAAATATTGCTATCAGAATGGCAGCATAGTTTAAGATTCTACACTCCATCATATCTGTTTTGGCCCGGCTCTCGAGCGTAAATATTGCTTTCAGAATGGCAGCATAGTTTAAGATTCTACACTCCATCCCATATCTGTTTTGGCCCTTGGTGAGGAAGTTGAACTGTGATACACACACATCTTTAGGACATTCAAGTTTCTCCTTAACTCGTAGACTTTTCCTCAGTCGATATTTTCCATTTCATCCTAATCTTGTTCCACCACTAAATCGACCTCATGATCCTTCTCTGAGGATGGATTTGACACAGAATCAAAAAGGTCCACCTCGGCAATTCTTTGTGTTTCTTTTGTTTTGGAGAGAAGCTTGTGACAGACAGCCATCATTCTTCTTCAGTCTCTCTGGAGATTGTATTCATGACACGCTGCTGTTAGTCAATGTGAGAGATTGAGGCTCACAGGGGCTGTTGATTAGGCTGTCATGTCATACCATGAGAGAGCACCATCATTCTCTTGACTATTGGTGGTCTGCTGGTGTCTATTCGGTCCCCTGGTGTCTATTCGGTCCCCTGGTGTCTATTTGGTCCCCTGGTGTCTATTTGGTCTCCTGGTGTCTATTTGGTCTCCTGGTGTCTATTTGGTTACCTGGTGTCTATTTGGTCTCCTGGTGTCTATTTGGTCTCCTGGTGTCTATTTGGTCTCCTGGTGTCTATTTGGTCTCCTGGTGTCTATTTGGTCTCCTGGTGTCTATTTGGTTACCTGGTGTCTATTTGGTCTCCTGGTGTCTATTTGGTCTCCTGGTGTCTATTTGGTCTCCTGGTGTCTATTTGGTCTCCTGGTGTCTATTTGGTCCCCTGGTGTCTATTCGGTCTCCTGGATTGAGGCTCACAGGGGCTGTTGACTAGGCTGTCATGTTATGCTGAGAGAGCACCATACAATAGTCAAGAGAATGATGATGGTGTCTCTGTCTCTCCTATTCTCCCTCTCTTATCTCTTTCAGTCTCTCCTCTTCTCCCTCTCCTGTCTCTGTCTCTCCTCTTCTCCCTCTTGTCTCTCAGTCTCTCCTCTTCTCCCTCTCTTGTATCTCTGTCTCTCTCTGTCTCTCCTCTTCTCCCTCTTGTGTCTCTCAGTCTCTCCTCTTCTCCCTCTCGTGTCTCTCAGTCTCTCCTCTTCTCCTTCTCTTGTCTCTCTCTGTCTCTCCTCTTCTCCCTCTCGTCTCTCAGTCTCTCCTCTTCTCCCTCTCTTGTCTCTCAGTCTCTCCTCTTCTCCCTCTCTTGTCTCTGTCTCTCCTTTTCTTCCTCTTGTCTCTCCTCTTCTCCCTCTTGTCTCTCTCTGTCTCTCCTCTTCTCCCTCTTGTCTCTCTCTGTCTCTCCTCTTCTCCCTCTCTTCTCCCCCTGTCTCCCCTCTTCTCCCTCTCTTGTCTCTCAGTCTCTCCTCTTCTCCCTCTCTTGTCTCTCAGTCTCTCCTCTTCTCCCTCTCTCAGTCTCTCCTCTTCTCCCTCTCTTGTCTCTCAGTCTCTCCTCTTACCAGAAGGCTTTTCATATACAGAGAAAGAGGCTCCCAGTCAGTTGTTGAAGGGACAGGTAGAGGGGTCACTGTCTGTGTGGAAAAAGGACAGAATGATAGAATGCTTTCAGTAAAGTGGTTGGGTTGGGTGCTATTTGTTGACGCAGAGTCGTCAGACACTACCGTCTACTATTACCACTACATGAGTAAATCTAATCCAAGGCTAACTAACCTGCGTCTCCAGTGCAAGCAACAACAATATTTTACCCCACCTACAGGACTACCATAGACCTGTATTTAGACTGTTAAAACCATATGATTACATGGACAACTCATGCAACTATAGAGGCTGCAGCAGGCCAGGCATTGCTAGTTGTTTTTTGTTTTTGTTTTTTTCAAACCACAAAACCTGTTGTTAGCTCCCCTAAACGTGGTGTATGGTTGGGTACTTATCTTACTGTTCTGCTTGTTTTCAGAAAATTACTCTCTGATTGTAGAACATCAATGTTTTTGAAGATGTCTGCAGTTATGAAGATAGAAAATATACCTACTTGGCAACAACCGTCTAAAATAATCTGCCCTCCTCCTATGGAAAGGCTCTAAACCTCTATGACATGGAAATACAGAGAGGGGGCAGTAGTTATAACCTCTATGGAAATACAGAGAGGGGGCAGTAGTTATAACCTCTATGGAAATACAGAGAGGGGGCAGTAGTTATAACCTCTATGGAAATACAGAGAGGGGGCAGTAGTTATAACCTCTATGGAAATACAGAGAGGGGGCAGTAGTTATAACCTCTATGGAAATACAGAGAGGGGACAGTAGTTATAACCTCTACGACATGGAAATACAGAGAGGGGGCAGTAGTTATAACCTCTATGGAAATACAGAGAGGGGGGCAGTAGTTATAACCTCTATGGAAATACAGAGAGGGGGCAGTAGTTATAACCTCTATGGAAATACAGAGAGGGGGCAGTAGTTATAACCTCTATGGAAATACAGAGAGGGGGCAGTAGTTATAACCTCTATGGAAATACAGAGAGGGGGCAGTAGTTATAACCTCTATGGAAATACAGAGAGGGGGCAGTAGTTATAACCTCTATGACATGGAAATACAGAGAGGGGGCAGTAGTTATAACCTCTATGGAAATACAGAGAGGGGGGGCAGTAGTTATAACCTCTATGGAAATACAGAGAGGGGCAGTAGTTATAACCTCTATGACATGGAAATACAGAGAGGGGGCAGTAGTTATAACCTCTATGGAAATACAGAGAGGGGGCAGTAGTTATAACCTCTATGGAAATACAGAGAGGGGGCAGTAGTTATAACCTCTATGGAAATACAGAGAGGGGGCAGTAGTTATAACCTCTATGGAAATACAGAGAGGGGGCAGTAGTTATAACCTCTATGACATGGACATACAGAGAGGGGGCAGTAGTTATAACCTCTACGACATGGAAATACAGAGAGGGGGCAGTAGTTATAACCTCTATGGAAATACAGAGAGGGGGGCAGTAGTTATAACCTCTATGGAAATACAGAGAGGGGGCAGTAGTTATAACCTCTATGGAAATACAGAGAGGGGGCAGTAGTTATAACCTCTATGGAAATACAGAGAGGGGGCAGTAGTTATAACCTCTATGGAAATACAGAGAGGGGGCAGTAGTTATAACCTCTATGGAAATACAGAGAGGGGGCAGTAGTTATAACCTCTATGGAAATACAGAGAGGGGGCAGTAGTTATAACCTCTATGGAAATACAGAGAGGGGGGCAGTAGTTATAACCTCTATGACATGGAAATACAGAGAGGGGGCAGTAGTTATAACCTCTATGGAAATACAGAGAGGGGGCAGTAGTTATAACCTCTATGGAAATACAGAGAGGGGGCAGTAGTTATAACCTCTATGACATGGAAATACAGAGAGGGGGCAGTAGTTATAACCTCTATGGAAATACAGAGAGGGGGCAGTAGTTATAACCTCTATGGAAATACAGAGAGGGGGCAGTAGTTATAACCTCTATGGAAATACAGAGAGGGGGGCAGTAGTTATAACCTCTATGGAAATACAGAGAGGGGGCAGTAGTTATAACCTCTATGGAAATACAGAGAGGGGACAGTAGTTATAACCTCTACGACATGGAAATACAGAGAGGGGGCAGTAGTTATAACCTCTATGGAAATACAGAGAGGGGGCAGTAGTTATAACCTCTATGGAAATACAGAGAGGGGGCAGTAGTTATAACCTCTATGGAAATACAGAGAGGGGGCAGTAGTTATAACCTCTATGGAAATACAGAGAGGGGGCAGTAGTTATAACCTCTATGGAAATACAGAGAGGGGGCAGTAGTTATAACCTCTATGGAAATACAGAGAGGGGGCAGTAGTTATAACCTCTATGGAAATACAGAGAGGGGGCAGTGGTTATAACCTCTATGGAAATACAGAGAGGGGGCAGTAGTTATAACCTCTATGGAAATACAGAGAGGGGGCAGTAGTTATAACCTCTATGGAAATACAGAGAGGGGACAGTAGTTATAACCTCTACGACATGGAAATACAGAGAGGGGGCAGTAGTTATAACCTCTATGGAAATACAGAGAGGGGGCAGTGGTTATAACCTCTATGGAAATACAGAGAGGGGGCAGTAGTTATAACCTCTATGGAAATACAGAGAGGGGGCAGTAGTTATAACCTCTATGGAAATACAGAGAGGGGGCAGTAGTTATAACCTCTATGGAAATACAGAGAGGGGGCAGTGGTTATAACCTCTATGGAAATACAGAGAGGGGGCAGTAGTTATAACCTCTACGACATGGAAATACAGAGAGGGGGCAGTAGTTATAACCTCTATGGAAATACAGAGAGGGGGGCAGTGGTTATAACCTCTATGGAAATACAGAGAGGGGGCAGTGGTTATAACCTCTATGGAAATACAGAGAGGGGGCAGTAGTTATAACCTCTACGACATGGAAATACAGAGAGGGGGGCAGTAGTTATAACCTCTATGGAAATACAGAGAGGGGCAGTGGTTATAACCTCTATGGAAATACAGAGAGGGGGCAGTAGTTATAACCTCTATGGAAATACAGAGAGGGGGCAGTAGTTATAACCTCTATGGAAATACAGAGAGGGGGGAGTAGTTATAACATCTATGGAAATACAGAGAGGGGGCAGTAGTTATAACCTCTATGGAAATACAGAGAGGGGGCAGTAGTTATAACCTCTATGACATGGACATACAGAGAGGGGGCAGTAGTTATAACCTCTATGGAAATACAGAGAGGGGACAGTAGTTATAACCTCTATGGAAATACAGAGAGGGGGCAGTAGTTATAACCTCTATGGAAATACAGAGAGGGGGCAGTAGTTATAACCTCTATGGAAATACAGAGAGGGGGCAGTAGTTATAACCTCTATGGAAATACAGAGAGGGGGCAGTAGTTATAACCTCTATGGAAATACAGAGAGGGGGCAGTAGTTATAACCTCTATGGAAATACAGAGAGGGGGCAGTAGTTATAACCTCTATGGAAATACAGAGAGTGGGCAGCAGTTATAACCTCTATGACATGGAAATACAGAGAGGGGGCAGTAGTTATAACCTCTATGGAAATACAGAGAGGGGGCAGTAGTTATAACCTCTATGGAAATACAGAGAGGGGGCAGTAGTTATAACCTCTATGGAAATACAGAGAGGGGGCAGTAGTTATAACCTCTATGGAAATACAGAGAGGGGGAAGTGGTTATAACCTCTATGGAAATACAGAGTGGGGGCAGTAGTTATAACCTCTATGGAAATACAGAGAGGCGGCAGTAGTTATAACCTCTACGACATGGAAATACAGAGAGGGGGCAGTAGTTATAACCTCTATGGAAATACAGAGAGGGGGCAGTGGTTATAACCTCTATGGAAATACAGAGAGGGGGCAGTAGTTATAACCTCTGTGGAAATACAGAGAGGTGGCAGCAGTTATAACCTCTATGGAAATACAGAGAGGGGGCAGTGGTTATAACCTCTATGGAAATACAGAGAGGGGGCAGTAGTTATAACCTCTATGGAAATACAGAGAGGGGGCAGTAGTTATAACCTCTATGGAAATACAGAGAGGGGGCAGTAGTTATAACCTCTATGGAAATACAGAGAGGGGGCAGCAGTTATCTATGACTGTTCTTTAGAAGATAGGCGCTGTCCATGAGTGTTTAAGGTAGACTGTTCTTTAGAAGACAGGCGCTGTCATGAGTGTTTAAGGTAGACTCTTCTTTAGGAGATAAAAGATGAGTCTCGACGGCAGGTTAAATCACCACTCAGAGACTTGGTACTGTCTGCTTGTGCTCCGTTTGACCAGGGGCCCATTGGGCCATTGGGGACTCGACCTCAGTCTGCGTGCTCCAGGTGTTTCAGGCCAGTATAACAGCCACTGTACTGAAGATAAAGGTTCATGTCAGGATTAAATATTAGACATATCTTTCATACCATTCTATGGGAATATGTGTTTATACTGATTCAGTGAAGGGGCAACATCATTTACCAGTCCCGTGGTTCATCTGCGGTCTGGAATTCAAACGGAATATTTGGTGTGTATTCCAGGCCAGCCCATGTGGAGATACGATTGCAGACCGTAAATCACCTCAAGGTGTCAAGAGACAAAGCTTTTTTGCCCTGATTCTCACAGCTCTGACGGCGCTGATGCCACTCTGGCCTAGATTCAATCAGATCAGGCGTTAACCTGCGACAGCAGACCCCAGCAGAGCTGGATGTTTCGGTGGTGTCGGAAGGTGTCACTGCGTTGGCGCCCGTCAAATCGGGTTGGGCAGCTGCTTCTTGATCGTTGTCGCGAAGCCACACCTCTCCCACTTGAGTTAGAAGCCCAGGAGGAGGAAGTGTAGGCTAAATAAAAAAATGATGATGCTCAAATTGAAAAATCATTCAAGAAAATAAAGGGGATTTGTATGATCCTAACGGAGCTGTGGTTTCATTCTCACATTCCAATGTTCACACTGGTTAACAAGGCTGCATGAGATTTCTGTTAATGTGACTCCGTGCAGCCAATGGCGCTGTCCGCTTTAGGTATAACGCTATGCAGACGTTGGCAAAAGCGGATCTGATTGGCTCCCGTGTAGCTCAGTTGGTAGAGCATGGCGTTTGCAACGCCAGGGTTGTGGGTTCGATTCCCACGGGGGTATTTTCAGTATGAAAAATGTATGCACTCACTAACTGCTAAATGACTAAAAATGTTTATTTTTTTTATTTTATTTTTATCAAGCCCTGAGTGTTTGATAATCATCACTAGGTTTATGGTCTGCCTGCCTGTTGTGGTCTACCTTACAGTGAGTCACCTAATGGCTGCCTGCTGTGGTCTACCTTACAGTGAGTCACCTAATGGCTGTCTGTTGTGGTCTACCTTACAGTGAGTCATGTAATGGCTGTCTGCTGTGGTCTACTTTACAGTGAGTCATGTAATGGCTGTCTGCTGTGGTCTACTTTACATTGAGTCACCTAATGGCTGTCTGTTGTGGTCTACTTTACAGTGAGTCATGTAATGGCTGCCTGTTGTGGTCTACTTTACAGTGAGTCACCTAATGGCTGTCTGCTGTGGTCTACTTTACAGTGAGTCATGTAATGGCTGCCTGTTGTGGTCTACTTTACAGTGAGTCACCTAATGGCTGTCTGTTGTGGTCTACTTTACAGTGAGTCATGTAATGGCTGTCTGCTGTGGTCTACCTTACAGTGAGTCATGTAATGGCTGTCTGTTGTGGTCTACTTTACAGTGAGTCATGTAATGGCTGTCTGCTGTGGTCTACTTTACAGTGAGTCATGTAATGGCTGTCTGCTGTGGTCTACCTTACAGTGAGTCATGTAATGGCTGTCTGTTGTGGTCTACTTTACAGTGAGTCATGTAATGGCTGTCTGCTGTGGTCTACCTTACAGTGAGTCATGTAATGGCTGCCTGTTGTGGTCTACTTTACAGTGAGTCACCTAATGGCTGCCTGCTGTGGTCTACTTTACAGTGAGTCATGTAATGGCTGTCTGCTGTGGTCTACTTTACAGTGAGTCACCTAATGGCTGCCTGTTGTGGTCTGCTTTACAGTGAGTCATGTAATGGCTGCCTGTTGTGGTCTGCTTTACAGTGAGTCACCTAATGGCTGCCTGTTGTGGTCTACTTTACAGTGAGTCACCTAATGGCTGTCTGTTGTGGTCTACTTTACAGTGAGTCACCTAATGGCTGCCTGTTGTGGTCTACCTTACAGTGAGTCACCTAATGGCTGCCTGCTGTGGTCTACCTTACAGTGAGTCACCTAATGGCTGTCTGTTGTGGTCTACCTTACAGTGAGTCATGTAATGGCTGTCTGCTGTGGTCTACTTTACAGTGAGTCATGTAATGGCTGTCTGCTGTGGTCTACTTTACAGTGAGTCACCCTAATGGCTGTCTGTTGTGGTCTACTTTACAGTGAGTCATGTAATGGCTGCCTGTTGTGGTCTACTTTACAGTGAGTCACCTAATGGCTGTCTGCTGTGGTCTACTTTACAGTGAGTCATGTAATGGCTGCCTGTTGTGGTCTACTTTACAGTGAGTCACCTAATGGCTGTCTGTTGTGGTCTACTTTACAGTGAGTCATGTAATGGCTGTCTGCTGTGGTCTACCTTACAGTGAGTCATGTAATGGCTGTCTGTTGTGGTCTACTTTACAGTGAGTCATGTAATGGCTGTCTGCTGTGGTCTACTTTACAGTGAGTCATGTAATGGCTGTCTGCTGTGGTCTACCTTACAGTGAGTCATGTAATGGCTGTCTGTTGTGGTCTACTTTACAGTGAGTCATGTAATGGCTGTCTGCTGTGGTCTACCTTACAGTGAGTCATGTAATGGCTGCCTGTTGTGGTCTACTTTACAGTGAGTCACCTAATGGCTGCCTGCTGTGGTCTACTTTACAGTGAGTCATGTAATGGCTGTCTGCTGTGGTCTACTTTACAGTGAGTCACCTAATGGCTGCCTGTTGTGGTCTGCTTTACAGTGAGTCATGTAATGGCTGCCTGTTGTGGTCTGCTTTACAGTGAGTCACCTAATGGCTGCCTGTTGTGGTCTACTTTACAGTGAGTCACCTAATGGCTGTCTGTTGTGGTCTACTTTACAGTGAGTCACCTAATGGCTGTCTGTTGTGGTCTACTTTACAGTGAGCCACCTAATGGCTGCCTGTTGTGGTCTACCTTACAGTGAGTCATGTAATGGCTGCCTGCTGTGGTCTACCTTACAGTGAGTCATGTAATGGCTGTCTGAACAAGACTCTTTCTGGACCAGACTGAGTGTTCACTACTGTTCTCCTTATAAGATGCAGGCGGACGTCTTTAAATTCTCATCATTGCCTGTACAGTATGTCCTCCATCCACTTTGCACTAAGATGTATGTCCAGCCCTCCAACCCAACAGAGATGATGTACTCCATCCACTTTGCACTAAGATGTATGTCCAGCCCTCCAACCCAACAGAGATTATGTACTCCATCCACTTTGCACTAAGACGTATGTCCAGCCCTCCAACCCAACAGAGATGATGTACTCCATCCACTTTGCACTGACGTATGTCCAGCCCTCCAACCCAACAGAGATGATGTACTCCATCCACTTTGCACTAAGACGTATGTCCAGCCCTCCAACCCAACAGAGATGATGTACTCCATCCACTTTGCACTAAGACGTATGTCCAGCCCTCCAACCCAACAGAGATGATGTACTCCATCCACTTTGCACTGACGTATGTCCAGCCCTCCAACCCAACAGAGATGATGTACTCCATCCACTTTGCACTAAGACGTATGTCCAGCCCTCCAACCCAACAGAGATGATGTACTCCATCCACTTTGCACTAAGACGTATGTCCAGCCCTCCAACCCAACAGAGATTATGTACTCCATCCACTTTGCACTAAGACGTATGTCCAGCCCCTCCAACCCAACAGAGATGATGTACTCCATCCACTTTGCACTAAGACGTATGTCCAGCCCTCCAACCCAACAGAGATGATGTACTCCATCCACTTTGCACTAAGACGTATGTCCAGCCCTCCAACCCAACAGAGATGACGTACTCCATCCACTTTGAACTAAGACGTATGTCCAGCCCTCCAACCCAAAAAGAGATGATGTACTCCATCCACTTTGCCCTAAGACGTATGTCCAGCCCCTCCAACCCAACAGAGATGATGTACTCCATCCACTTTGCACTAAGACGTATGTCCAGCCCTCCAACCCAACAGAGATGATGTACTCCATCCACTTTGCACTAAGACGTATGTCCAGCCCTCCAACCAAACAAAGATGATGTACTCCATCCACTTTGCACTAAGACGTATGTCCAGCCCTCCAACCCAACAGAGATGATCTACTTCAACCCTGCAAACCTCCAACCTCCTTTGTACAGATGATACTTCAGTTTGTATTTCTGATTAGTTCATGTCGCAAAGACATGAATGACTTGCTGAGTAAGTGTCCAAATTGTGTTGCATGAGAGCAATTCATCTATAATTACCATGTAATGTCCATTAATAACATTGCTTGGTGAACAGTACATCTTGTTCACCAGAGGCTGAGATATTGTAACCCACTATTGCTGTTGGTCTACTCAAGGAACCATCACATGTTCGTCACATGATCCAATGACACTGAAAGGTCGACCGTAATCTTTAAATTCTTTAGTCATGAGTCGTCAGAGATCTCATCTATTGATGTTTGGATTTTGTCAATAACCGTTTTTAAAAGAATATTCCTGCCACGACAGTTTGACAAGTAGAAGGGTCAAACTGTGTTTTGTTTAGGTTGTGGTGAGTCTGAGGGTCAGGTATCTCTTCATGTTGTAGCTATGAGGGTGTACTGTTGACCAGGTATCTCTTCATGTTGTAGCTATGAGGGTGTACTGTTGTCCAGGTATCTCTTCATGTTGTAGCTATGAGGGTGTACTGTTGACCAGGTATCTCTTCATGTTGTAGCTATGAGGGTGTACTGTTGTCCAGGTATCTCTTCATGTTGTAGCTATGAGGGTGTACTGTTGACCAGGTATCTCTTCATGCTGTAGATATGAGGGTGTACTGTTGACCAGGTATCTCTTCATGTTGTAGCTATGAGGGTGTACTGTTGACCAGGTATCTCTTCATGTTGTAGCTATGAGGGTGTACTGTTGACCAGGTATCTCTTCATGCTGTAGATATGAGGGTGTACTGTTGTCCAGGTATCTCTTCATGTTGTAGCTATGAGGGTGTACTGTTGACCAGGTATCTCTTCATGTTGTAGCTATGAGGGTGTACTGTTGACCAGGTATCTCTTCATGTTGTAGCTATGAGGGTGTACTGTTGACCAGGTATCTCTTCATGTTGTAGCTATGAGGGTGTACTGTTGACCAGGTATCTCTTCATGTTGTAGCTATGAGGGTGTACTGTTGTCCAGGTATCTCTTCATGTTGTAGCTATGAGGGTGTACTGTTGTCCAGGTATCTCTTCATGTTGTAGCTATGAGGGTGTACTGTTGACCAGGTATCTCTTCATGTTGTAGCTATGAGGGTGTACTGTTGACCAGGTATCTCTTCATGTTGTAGCTATGAGGGTGTAGGGTGTTGGCTGCTGCTTGATGGCAGTTTCACAGCTGGCTTCAAGTGACACACGTCCCAAATGGCACCCTATTCCCTATATAGTACACTACGTTTGACCAGAGACCTATGAACAAGATCATAGAGCCTTATAGGCCCTGGTCAAAAGTAGTGCACTATATAGGGAATAGGGTGCCATTTGGAACGCATCCACAGTGCAGTCTAGGTCTGTTTGATGAAAGTGTGTCTCAGCGTGGCTCCAGAGCTGGCTAACGTCACCACAGCCCTCTTCCCAAAGGTCACCTGGCCATGGCGTCAACGGGAGGTAGTCACAGCCACAGTGCATCCACAAGCGCAGACACACACACACACACACACTCTAAGCATGCTGGGACCTGAACAGGAACACAGTATAGGACAGTTCTTTCAGTGTTCTTGGACTCCGTTAAACATCTCATGAATAGCAGTAGAACTTTCATACACAAGTTGTACATTCATGTGCTACCATTCATGTGCTACTGAACACATTTACCCCTCTATAATAACCACATTAACTACTCTACTGACGGAATGAGATCTATATCCATCCAGGATACCTGGGCCAGGTCAATTAGGAAGGCCTGCTCGCTAAAGTGTTTTAGGGAGCGTTTGACAGTGATGAGGGGGTGGTCGTTTGACCGCGGACCCGTTACGGACGCAGGCAATAAGGCAGTGATCGCTGAGATCCTGGTTGAAGACAGCGGAGGTGTATTTAGAGGGTAAGTTAGTCAGGATGATATCTATGAGGGTACCCATGTTTACGGATTTAGGGTTGTACCTGGTAGGTTCCTTGATAATTTGTGTGAGATTGAGGGCATCTAGTTTGGATTGTAGGTTGGCCGGGGTGTTAAGCATATCCCAATTTAGGGTCACCAAGCAGTACGAACTCTGAGGATAAATGGGGGGCAATCAATTCACATATGGTGTCCAGGGCACAGCTGGGGGCTGGGGGGTCTGTAGCAAGCGGCAACAGTGAGAGACATTTCTGGAAAGGTGGATTTTTAGAAGTAGAAGCTCAAACTGTTTGGGCACAGACCTGGATAGTATGATAGAGCTCTGCAGGCTATCTCTACAGTAGATTGCAACTCAGCCCCCTTTGGCAGTTCTATCTAGACGGAAAATGTTATAGTTGAGGATGGAAATGTCAGAATTTTTTGTGGCCTTCCTAAGCCAAGATTCAGACACTGCTAGAACATCAGGGTTGGTGGAGTGTGCTAACGCAGTGAATAACTCAAACTTAGGAAGGAGACTTCTGATATTAACATGCAAGAAACCAAGGTTTTTACGGTTACAGAAGTCAACAAATGATAGCGCCTGGGGAGTAGGAGTGATACTGAGGGCTGCAGGGCCTGGGTTAGCCTCTACATCACCAGAGGAACAGAGGAGGACTAGAATAAGGATACGGCTAAAGGCTTTAAGAACTGGTCTTCTAGTGCGTTGGGTACAGAGAATAAAGGGGGCAGATTTCCGGGCGTTGTAGAAAAGATTCAGGGCATTATGTACAGACAAGGATATGGAAGGATATGAGTACAGTGGAGGTAAACCTAAGCGTTGGGTAACGATGAAAGAGATAGCATCACTGGAGGCACCGATTGAGTCGGTCTCCGCGTGTATGGGGGGTGGGACAAAGGAGCTATCTAAGGCAGGTTTACAAAAGACACCTGTCCACAGAAGCAATCAATCAATCAGATTCCAAACTCTCCACCATGGCCAAGACCAAAGAGCTCTCCAAGGATGTCAGGGACAAGATTGTAGACCTACACAAGGCTGGAATGGGCTACAAGACCATCGCCAAGCAGCTTGGTGAGAAGGTGACAACAGTTGGTGCGATTATTCGCAAATGGAAGAAACACAAAATAACTGTCAATCTACCTCGGCCTGGGGCTCCATGCAATATCTCACCTCATGGAGTTGCAATGATCATGAGAACGGTGAGGAATCAGCCCAGAACTACACGGGAGGATCTTGTCAATGATCTCAAGGAAGCTGGGACC